>NC_141914.1:22811794-22963519 GCF_057802395.1 Ceratotherium simum simum | reverse complement strand
TTCTAATTCTTACTACTATCCCCATTTTACGGGAACTAATGTCCCAAGAGCGTAAGTAAATTGTCGAAAGTCACATGGCTGGTAAATAGCAGATCCAGAATTGCTATGCCATGACAGATGAGCGAGATTAGCATCAGTAATGCCTACGGTCAGGTCATTATTCAGGTATGGAGGCTATGCAAAGAGAAATGTAGGAATGTAGGGGAATTGAAATGCATTGAAGAGGGAAAGTCATCATAAAATTTAATTTAGTCAGATAGAAAAGATGTTGATTTTGGTTTTCAACATAATAAAGTCCAACTAGAAATATCCTATAAGCAATTAAAGAGGTGGGGCTAAAGAAAATGAGAGAAAGGGCTGGTGATGTACATTTGGGAATCATTCTTCTCCTTTGCTAAATTCATTCCCTGTGTTTTCACTTTCTCACTTCAAGATGAATCTATCATTTCATTAATAAATAAAATTTAATTTGAACAAAAATTATGAATCAGTTATTTTCCAGGTACTATTACAAACAGCAATTTCCTTAATTTTCAGTGGGTGGACTCCCAAATGACTCCAGAAATATACTTAGTCCTTATCAGAGGAGGAACAAGAACAGGCAGGATGATGATAGGTGCATCTCATACAGTATTATTTTTGCTAAGTCAAAGAGGTGAGAGAAGAACAAAAGAGCATGGTGCCCTTTCAGCTGTCAGTCAAAAGAAAAAGGAAAAGAATGGCCAGAGAGCTGTAAGAAAAATGAGGACTAAACAACAAGGAAGTCAGAAAACAGGAGAATGAATCGTTTTATTTGAGAATATGAGAGAGACATTATGACTCATCCCTCACAAACTTCTTACACTACCTATTTGAGTAATTTATTGACAAATAAGGCCAGGATAAACTCTACCCTTTCCTCCTTAAACTCTAACGCAGACTTTGACCATGTCTTCCCAGCTTCTATTACACCCTCATCCCCCCTCTCTCCCATCAATCTTTACCCAAAGAAGAGTCCAGCTTCATTTCTGACTGTGGCATTAATGATTAAGCTGTAGTTATTCTTTCAGGAAGTAATGCCCTTTCTGATCTAGTTTGGTTAGTGACTTTGGATGCAAAACAAATGAACAGTTAGAAGTTACTAGTCAAGATAACCACTAGAGGCACAGACGGCTTGAAGATCTAATTGTCAGTGGCTATCCTTGCTCTGGCCTTATACCTCTAGGATAGCATTTGATCTGGCAGAGCAGATGGAATGGCACCTGCATGCAATGCACCAATTCATTTGTGTTCATAGGTACCCAAAATACCAAACTTTAGAGTATTGGCATTGGTTCTCTGATACTCCTTTGTTTAGATGAAACTCTTCTTTTGATTACAGCAATACAATGCTAGCATTCATAGAATCAAATATCAGAGATGGAAGAAACCTTAACCTTGTCCTGTGTAAACTAAGCTTCCTTGATGATAAGAGTCATTTAGGATGATATATATTCTAGAGGGATCTATTTTAAAGCCCTTTCTATCATATCAAGATGCTTCTTGGCAACCAATTTTGCCAAGTTGAAATCAGATAGAAGGATGAAAGGGAAAAGATCAAAAAGCAACTCCTAGACAGAAATGAGCAAACCTTTTTCAGAGACAAAATAGATAACGAAAGTGGAAGAATCTAAAATATCAGTGTAAGAGTGAAAAATATTTGTGGCCTCAGTGATTATGACAGCAGAAATTGATATTTTACAGTCATGTACAGAAAGGAGACTGAAGCTATAAAATGATAGATACTAATATAGTCAGAAGAGGTAAATATGAAATTAAAAGAGAACACATGTTTAGCAAGGTGTATGAATATAAAATCAGCACACAAAAATAAATTGTATTTAAATATCAGCAAAAACAAATAGAACAGGGAATTTTAAAAAAGATACCAGCTATAATAGCATAAAAAATACCTAGGAATAAATCTAATGAAAGATGTTTAAGACCTCAACACTCAACACCATAAAACGTTATTGAAAGAAATTAAAGGATATCTAAATAAATGGAGAGGGATACCACGCTCGTGATTTGGAAAGCTCATATTGTAAAGATGTCAATATTCCCCAAATCAACCTATAGTTTCAACACAAAATCCCAACTGGTTTGTTAGTATAGAAAATGACAAGTTGATTTTCAAGTCATATGGAGATGGAAAACACCAAGACTAACAAAGGCAATCTTGAAGAAAAACAGTGGAAGACTTGCATTACCCAACATAAGACCTATTACAAAGCTATAGTAATTATAACAGAGTGGAATCGACATAAAGATAGATAAGGCAACCAATGGAACAGAACACAGTGCAGGAAAAGATCCACACAAATACTGAGGCATCTTTTGTGACAAAGGTGACACTGCAGTGCAGTGGGGGAAATGATGGTATTTTCAATAAATAAACACCATCCGGATATCCATATGGAAAAAAACTTATTTTAACCCTCATCTTACACCATACATAACCAATTCTATATACCTTGCAGATTTGTTAAAGTTAAAAAAAATAAAGCTTTTAGAGGGAAACATAAGAACATCTTGATGGCTGTGAAATAAGCCACAACTTCTTAAACAAGACATAAAATATGGTAACCATAAAAGAAAAACAATTGATATGTGGGACAATAATAATATTAATAATTTTTGTTCACCAAAAGACACCATTAAGAGTGAAAAGACAACTCACAGAGTGGGAGAAAATATTCATATTATAGATGCCTCTCAAAGGATTTGTGTCCAGACTTTGTCAATAACTCCAAAAATCAGTAACAAAAAGATGAGTATTCAGGTTGTTTTGAGTTTTTTGCTGTTATAAATAATACTGCAATAATAATCTTCCATACAAGTCACAGGTACCTGTAGGATAAATTTCCAGAAGTGAGACTGCTAAGACAAAAGTATATGTTCTTATAATTCTTGGAACTGACTATTCATTTCCTTTGCCCATTTTTTTGTTGAGTTGTTTGTCCCCTTCTCATAAGTTTGTAAGAGCTCTTCTATATTATTGATATTAATGCTCTGCAAGCTTCTATGTGGCAAATATTTTTTCTGTTGATTTTGTTTGTGGACTTTTAACATTAAATAAAACTTATAATGCACAATCTTAAGTGTAAAACTCCATTATTTTTTACATATGTGTAACTCACACAACCATCACCCAAATAAGATAAAATATATATATATATATTTCTTGCACCCCAGTGCTGGAAGTCCCTCAGAGAGTAATACTCACTGCTTCCCTTCTGTCTCCCAGTCAAACCCTCCTCCCCCAAGATAGTCACTATTCTAACTTATATCACCATACATTTGTTTCACCTGTTTTGAATTTCACATAAGTGGAATAATACTATTTGTATTCTCTGTGTTTGATTTCTGTTACTCAACACTACATCTGTGAGATTCATCTGTGTTATTGCCTGTAACAAGATTTTTTTTTTCCCATTGTTGGTAGAATGCACTGTACAATTATGCCACAATTTATTTCCCCATTCTTTTGTTGATGGACATTTGGGTTGTTTCCAGTTTTAGGGTTGGCTATTGTCAACTTACTTTAAGCTAGGAACTATGCTTCCCAGAATCATCTTCTCTGTACGGTTCTAGGCCAGAAAAACTTGAGTGAGATTGGGGAGGTGGAAGTGAAGTAGCAGGTATTACTCCAACTGGTCAAAGACTGGACAGAGGTTATGGTCAAATACCTTGAGCCAATGAGGCTTTGTCCTTTGCTGATGGACCTGTATGTGAAGGGGAGTGTATTCCAAGTTCAGGCTGTTTTCAAGTCTTCCCAGATTTTACTTCTTATCAGGCCTTTTTCAGTGTCCTGTGCACATGCATGTGGCCTCAGGGTTGATCAGGAGTGTGTCAATAACTTGAGGCATCGCTGGTCTCTGCTGCATATGTACATAGCCTCAGCCTGAAATATCACTGCCCCAACTAGTATTGCACCCTCAGGCTAGTAGGGCTAAGCTCTTGGCCCACCCCCACTGCCCAGCATTTTCCATTCTTAAGTTCTTTTTTTTTTTTTTTTGGTGAGGAAGACTGGCCCTGAGCTAACATCTATGCCAATCTTCTTCTAGCTTGCATGTGGGATGCTACCACAGCATGGCTTGATGAGCAGTGTGTAGGTCTGCGCCTGGGATCTGAACCCGCAAACCCCAGGGTGCCAAAGCAGAGCAGGTGAATTTAACCACACCACCACCGGGCTGGCCCTTTGAGTTCTTAATTTTGATTCATTTCTTAATAAATTGGAAATTACTAAAGTAATTATTACAGGAATGATATATGAATAATTCCTGAATTCTGACATGTCTAAGAATGCCTTCTTACCAAATTATGGATGACATGTAACAAATACATAATTCATAGGTCACACTGATACCCATGTGCAGATGCTTAGAGAGTTTTAGTGTAGTGTTATGGAATAGTTCAAAGCCCATTAATTTTTGTTCCTTTGTAGCCAACTTACTTTTCCTACTAGCATGCTTATACCATCACTAGTTTCATCAAATCACTCAGAAGGGGTCAAACAAAGGGTATGTGCTTATGTTAACTAACCTTATTGTAGTAATCACTTTGTAATATATACATGTATCAAATCATCATATTGTACATCTTAAACTTATACAATTTTATGTCAATTATATTTCAATAAAGCTGAGAGAAAAAAAGATATGTGCTTACAATCATGTCAGGATCATCATCAGATGGTTCTGGCAGAGAACCGCATATCTGAGAACTTGTCTCATCCACAACTCCCTACATTTCATTGTTTGGAAATGCATCAAATAAGGAGCTACAGAAGCACAGCAGATAGATAGTATTTCATTCCTCTCTAAGCTTCTTATATTTACCCTTAAGGGGTATAGAGAATGATATACTAGGTATTCAATCCATAAAATAGGTCTTTAAGGACATATTTCATTTCTGGGGGAAATATTAAGGGGGGAAAAGAATGAGCTGTTTAGATTGTAGGAGGTACAGTTTGAGAACATAATGTGTGTTATGTATCAGCTCATATCACCATGTACTAATTTCTGGTAGAGTAAACACTAATAAAAGAAATCTCAGCATAACAACTTTCAGTAAAAACCATTATAATTTGTATTCGTATATTAAAATGATAAGCATGTACTACTAGTTACTTTGAATATTTGAGCTTGCTTTAGTTAAGTAATAAATGACATAGTTGTGGTTCTCAGATAAATATTGATGAATAAAACAGAAATTAAAGTGAAGATAAAAATAGATTAGTTGAAGGTAGGCCAGAGAGAGGAAGGGAGAGAGAAGAAAGTGGGAGAGATTAAAACCAAAATTTAAGGATTCTTTTTAAAAACATAACTAAAGAAATTCCTATGGTAAGAGGTGAAATTGAATAAAAAATTTTTGCCAAAACTGAGAAGCAACCAAGATTTTTTCAGCAGATGAGTAGATAAATAAACTGTGGTACACGCAGACAACTTAATATTCAGTGCTAAAAAGAAATGAGCTTTGCATTATACCCTCAATGTCCATCCATGTTGTCACAAATGGCTGAATTTCATCGTTTCTTATGGCTGAGTAGTATTCCATTGTGTATATATACCACAGCTTCTTTATCCATTCGTCCCTTGATGGGCACTTAGGTTGCTTCCAAGTCTTGGCTATTGTGAATAACGCTGCAATGAACACAGGGGTGCATGTACCTTTACAAATTGGTGTTTTCAAGTTCTTTGGATAAATACCCAACAGTGGAATAGCTGGATCATATGGTAGTTCTACCCTTGATTTTTTGAGGAATCTCCATACTGTTTTCCATAGTGGCTGCACCAATTTGCACTCCCACCAGTAGTGTATGAGAGTTCCCTTCTCTCCACATCCTCTCCAACACATGTTGTTTTCTGTCTTGTTAATTATAGCCACTCTGACGCGCATGAGGTGATATCTCATTGTAGTTTTGATTTGCATTTCCCTGATAGTGATTTTGAACATCTTTTCACGTGTCTGTTGGCCATCTGTATATCTTCTTTGGAAAATAAACAAACACATAGGGACAGAGATTGGATTGGTGGTTACCAGAGGGGAAGGGGGGAGGGAGGAGGGTGAAAGGGATAATTCGGTACATGTGTGTGGTGATGGGTTGTAATTAGTATTTTAGTGGTGAACATGATGTAATCTATGCAGAAATAGAAGTACAATGATGTACACCTGAAATTTTTACAATGTCATAAACCAATGTTACTGTAATAAACAAAAAATTAAAAAAAAAAAAAAAGAAATGAGCTATGGGGCTTGCCTGGTGGCGTAAGTGGTTAAATGCGCGCGCTCTGCTGCGGCGGCCTGGGGTTTGCCGGTTCGGATCCTTGGTGCGCACTGACACACCGCTTCTCAGGCCATGTCGTGGCAGCATCCCATATAAAGTGGAGGAAGATGGGCATGGGATGTTAGCCCAGGGCCCGTCTTCCTCAGCAAAAAGAGGAGGATTGGCAGATGTTAGCTCAGGGCCGATCTTCCTCACAAAAAATAAAAACAAAAAAAAAAACGAAATGAGCTATCAAGCCATGAAAACGACTTAAGTGCATGAAGAAACCTAAACGCATATTACTAAGTGAAGAAGTCAATCTGAAAAGACTGCATACTGCATGATTCCAACTGTAAGACACACTAGCAAAGGAAACACTAAGGAGACAGTAAAAAGATCAGTGGTTGTCAGGGGTTGAGGACAGGGGGGAATGAATAGGCAGAGCACAAGATTTTTAGGGCAGTGAAACTATTCCGTAAGATACTACGATGTGGATACATGTCATTATACATTTGTCAAAACCCATAGAATGTACAACACAAAGAGTGAACCCTAATGTAAACTATGCACTTTCAGTAATGATGTGTCAATGTAGGTTCATCAATTACAAAAAAAATGCAACAGTCAGGGCCAGCCCAGTGGCGTAGTGGTTAAGTTCACGTGCTCCACTCTGGCAGCCCAGGGTTTGCAGGTTCAAATCCCAGGCGTGGACCTACACCCTGCTAATCAAGCCATGCTGTGGTGGCATCCCACATGCCACAAAACAGAGGAAGATGGGCACAGGTGTTAGCTCAAGGCCAATCTTCCTCACCAAAAAAAAAAAAAAATGCAGCACTCTGGTGCAGGATGTTTATAGTGGGGGAGGTCATGCACGTGTGGGGACAGGGAACATTCGAGAATTCTCTGTACTTGTTGCTCAATTTTGCTGTGAATCTAAAAAATGAAGTTTATTAATTAAAAACAAAAGAACTTGCTACTGGTCAGTAGCTTTTGACTATAATCTAATATTTATTTCCCCCAAATTCAAAAATATTATAGATGTAAATATTAATTATTTATCTCCTTAACAATTAAGTGCTAATTTTTCTCTCAAAAGCAACATAAGAAAACGATGGGGCCAGCCCCAGTGGCCTAGTGGTTAAGTTTGGCACCCTCTGCTTCGGCGGCCCAGGTTTGGTTTCCCGACACGGACCTCCACCACTCGTCTGTCAGTGGCCATGCTGTGGCGGCGGCTCACATACAAGAAGAAGAAGATTGGCAACAGATGTTAGCTCAGTGCAAATCTTCCTCAGCAAAGGAAAAAATAAATAAAATAATGAAAAATATTGTAAGAGGTAAGAGAACAGTTGTTTCATTAAAACAATTATTTAGCTTTACTTTTACCCTAAATTGTAGCTTAATTTCGTCAAGAATTTAAATATTTTCAATGAAAATTTAAGGACTATTAGATAAAAGAGGCTCAGAGATTTAATTAAAACCATGGACATTTATTATAAATCAACAGTTTTGACATTTCACAATTGGAGACAGCAGAGTAGGAAAACAGAGCACTGAGCTTGAACATCTGATCTGCCACTTGTTAACTAGCAGTGTGTGGGCAAGTCACCTAACCTCTGAGTCTGTTTTCTTATCTGCAAAACTTCAAAAAAGTTTTGTTAAAATCAAACGAAAAACACATGAAAATGCTGGTACTCATAAAAGGTCAAAAATGTAACATCAACTCAAAATGCTGAATCTAATTTAATTTCTTTTATCATCAAAAGTTAACATACACTTTCCTCAATCTTAGGATATTTATTCTTAATAAAAAATAATCACGCCTTGTGAATTTTATATTTATAGCTGAACGTTTCTTCAGTCATCACTGTCACTTCCTGATTCACTCAGCTGCAAATCATTTCCTAAAATAGAAAAATAGATTTATTTTTGGAAAACATAACTATTACGCAAAATATAACCCAACGGTGATCTTGTTAGTCAGCATTTTGTCATTAATAATCAGACTGCTGATCCTATAACTTAGTCACATCATTAATAACTCATATAATTAATACGGCCTGTAAAGAAAAAAATAAACCATCAATCGTCAGCATAGTTTTTGTATCACCTGGCATCTATTTTAGTCTTCTTTCATATACCAACATCACCCTTCTTTTTACATCACTGATTTAATTATACCAGGAAATGAGAGAAAATGTGGTTTAGAAGATTAGAATATATCATTTTGAAGAGTGAAAAAAATTTTATATAGCTTTTTACTTAAAATTCACTCAAAATCGTTAAGTAGTGTATGTTAAGAGTAATTCATCATTGATCCCTTTTGTAATTCATCCATGTGCTTACAGTCATGGAACTTACATTCCAGTGGGGGAGACAGACAGTAAACAAATAAACAAATATATAATATAATGCCAAGTAGGATAAATACTATGAAAAAATGAAGACGGGTATGGAGAGAGTGGTGGGAGGTGCTATTTTAGGTAGGGTAGTGAGGAAGGCCTCCTTGAGGGGTGACATTTGAACAGAGATCCAAATGTAGAGAGAAAGTCATGAAAATACGGAGAGTCAGGGAACTGTTCAGGCTCAGGGAATGGCAAATACAAATGCCACAAGGCAGAAGCATGCTTGCTGTGTTCTCTGACTGCAAGAAGGCCACTATGGCTGGAGGGGAATGAATGAGCAACAGAATGGTAGGCAATGAGGTCAGAAAGATATGCAGAAGACCACGGTTTCTAGGTCATGGTAAAAATTTTGGATTTTGTTTGAAATGTAACGGGAATTCATTGGAAAATTTAAGCAAGCAAATGGCTTGAACACTATTGTACATAAGGGAATAGAATATAATGTATCAGGGAGAGCAGTTATGAGTCTATTAACTTTCTCACATAAGAAATAATATTGGCTTTTACTCAGGTGGTTCAGGGGGAGGTGGTGCTAAGTGGTAAGATTTATAATATACTTTTAAGATAGATAGAGCTTACAGGATTATCAAAAAGCATTGGATTTAGGGCATGAGAGAAAGAGAAAAGTGAAGAATGACACCCAAGGTTTCTGGTCTAAACAATTGGATAAATGGCAGTATCATTTACTGAGATGAGAAACACCAGAGGAGTAACATTGTGTGAGGAAAATCACAAGTTCAATTTTTGACATGGTACATTTGAGATACCTAGTAAATATTCAAGTATACATGGTATAGGCAATTGGATACACAAGTCTGGAGCTCAAGGTAGAGACTGGAGCTGCAAATAAAGATTTGGGAGTCACTGATTATGGGGGTTTATTTGAAGCTACAGGATTGGATAAAATCATTGGATAGTAAATTACAATGGTTAAAAAAATTCTTGTATTTTTTAACTACTCCACAATCAACAAAAGCTGTCATATTTTGATATAAATATCAATTTAAGAGGAGTAGTTTGTATGCTATCTATAAGTTGTAAGATATCTCAGTCCATGAACTTCAGAACTGATTATATCATTTGATAAAGATGCTAAAGCTTCTTTTGCACATCTGGTTCCCATAACCATTTTACCATTTTCAAGGCTTAAGTTTCCACTCATTATACAACTATTGTATAGTGTAAGAAAGCTCAATTTGACATGATGCCTGTAACATGAGCTTCTCAAGTGACACAAACCCAAACATTCTGAGTTCCACTTTTCTTAATAGACTTCATGCTATGGAGGTTATATGCGCAGTATCACCAGACTGTTAGTTAAAATGTTGAGTCAGTTTTGAAGATATGAGATATGAATATGAGATGCTTAGCAAAGGAAAAATGTTTTCAATCAAAATGGTAATTATGACTTGGAAAAAAGAAAGTTTACCCATAACAAATGCAGACACCTAAACCAATGGTTCTCAATGAGAGTAATACTGCCCCCTAGGAGATGTTACAGAAATTTACATGACGGGTTGCTTGTCCCGATGATTAGCAGATTGCTAGTGGCATTTAGTGAGGAGGGAATTTAGGAATGCTAAATGTCTTGCAATGGAGGGGTTAGTCTTGCACAATAAAGAACTCTTCTCCATTCTGCAAAACTTTTCAAAGTCCTGTGGGATATTAATGTACTTGGAAGACTTGCTTATAATTTTAAGGCCTAATTGCATTGTTATAAACTAAAAGTATTCTTTTGCAGAGATTGAAAATTCACTGAAATTTATAAGGATGCAACTATCACATAAACTGAAAGAAGAATCTACTTTGTTGTTTTCAGAACTTTACAAAGATTTTGTTTTTTTAATCATTTTGGAAAACACATTAGTCATGCTAACTCCTTGCATTTGGGTCAGCAGTACAGCACCTCAATACTTGTCTGTATACACAATTCTATGAATATACATCTATATACTTTTCCAGTTCTTATTTCCATAAGTTAAATAAAAAGAAAAACTGTTGACAATATGAGTTGAATGTTATCTTGCTTTTCCTAATTCCAAATGTATTCATTAAAGGTAAGTGCAAACATATGGCTACTTCATTATGTCTTCTGGTATAGCCATGCCTGAACATTTACAAAGTAAGAAATATATTACTTTACTATAAATTATTTTTATTTTGTCTTAATATCTCATTAAATTAATTATTTTCAAAGATGTTTGTACCTAGGTGATATTAAGCTATAAAATTCATTTCAAAATAGTAAAAGGGACTTAAAAATATCTGTTATAAAAGAGGGTGTTGCATCTGACAATGTTCAGACAGTAACAGTAAGAGAGAGTTTATTTCCTCTTATTAGGAAACTTCTAGTTTGGATAAAATATATCAGGAAAAGAAATTCACTATTTTTTTTAAAGAAATGCCAAATGGTTATTAATGGTATAAGCAGATCACTACTGACTTCTGCATATAATTTTTGCATCCACAATCTTTCCAAACTCTTATTATTATTTCTTTCTATAATTCATTGATTCTCTTGGATTTTCTATGTAGGCAATTACATTGTCTACAAATAAGGGGCATTGTATTATTTGTTTCCAATTCTTATATTTCATTTCTTTTACTTGTTTTACTGCATTTGCTAGAACCTTCAGTACAATGTTGAATAGAAATCATGATATAAATTCTCTGGAATGTGTTATTTTCTTTGTCCTAGTAGAAAGTAATTTCTATAAATATTTTGTATATATATTTAAAAAAAGCCCGCTTCACATTTTTGGATTGTAGGATTCTATGTATTTACTATTAGAACACGCATGTTAATTATGTTGTTCAAAGATTTTATACTCTTACTAAATTGTGGCTGCTTGACTACAGATGCATTAAATCTCCCATTATAATACAGACTTGTCAATTTCTCCTAGTTCTGTCAATTTTTGTTTTATACACACACACACATATATAACGATATATTTTAACATAGGCATACCTCGTTTTATTGTGCTTGGCTTTATTGAGCTTGGAAGTTACTGCGTTTTTTACAAATTGAAGGTTTGTGGCAACCCTGCGTGGAGCAAGTCTATCGGCGTGATTTTTCCAACAGCATTTGCTCACTTCACGGCTCTGTGTCACGTTTTGGTAATTCTCACAATATTTCAAACTTTTTCATTATTATATTTGTTACGGTGATCTATTATCAGTTATCTTTGATATTACTATTGTATTTGTTTTGGGGTGCCACGAACCATGCCAATATAAGACAGCACACTTAACTGATAAATGTTTTGTGTGACCTGACTGCTCCACTGACTGGCCATTCCCTGTCTCTCCCTCTCCTCAGGTCTCCCTATTTCCTGAGACACAACAATATTGAAAGTAGGCCAATTAATAACCCTACAATGGCCTCTAAGTGTTCAAGTGAAAGGAAGAGTTGCACATCTCTCACTTTAAATCAAAAGCTAGAAGTGATTAAGCTTAGTGAGGAAAGCATGTCAAACGCCAAGACAGGCAGAAAGCTAGGCCTCTTGTGCCAAACAGTTATCCAAGTTGTGAATGCAAAGGAAAAGTTCTCAAAGGAAATTAAAAGTGTTACTCTAGTGAACAAACGAATGATAAGAAAGTGAAACAGCCTTATTGCTGATATGGAGAAAGTTTCAGCGGTCTGGATAGAAGATCAAACTAGCCACCACATTCCCTTAAGCCAAAGTCTAATCCAGAGCAAGGCCCCAACTCTCTTCAATTCTATGAAGGCTGAGAGAGGTAAGGAAGCTGCAGAAGACAAGTTTGAAGCTCGCAGAGGTTGGTTCATGAGGTTTAAGGAAAGAAGCCATCTCCATAACATAAAAGTGCAAAAGGAAACAGCAAGGGCTAACGTAGAAGCAGCAGCAAGCTGTCCAGAATATCTAGCTACGATAATTAATGAGGTGGCTACACTAAAGAACAGATTTTCAATGTAGACGAAACAGCCTTATATTGGAAGAAGATGCTATTTAGGACTTTCATAGCTAGAGGGGAGAAGTCAATGCCTGGTTTCAAAGCTTCACAGGACAGATTGACTCTCTTGATAGGAGCTAATGCAGCTGGTGACTTTAAGTTGAAGTCAATGCTTACCATTCTGAAAATCCTAGGGCCCTTAAGAATTATGCTAAATCTACTCTGTCTATGCTCTACAAATGGAACAACAAAGCCTGGATGACAGCACATCTGTCTACAACAAGGTTTACTGAATATTTTAAGCCCACTGTTGAGACCTACTACTCAGAAAAAAAAGATTTCTTTCAAAATATTACTGCTTATTGACAATGCATCTGGTCACCCAAGAGCTCTGATGGAGATGTACAATGAGGTTAATGTTGTTTTCGTGCCTGCTAACACAACATCCATTCTGCAGCCCATGTATCAACAAGTAATTTTGACTTTCAAGTCTTATTATTTAAGAAATACATTTGGTAAGGCTATAGTTGCCATAGATCCTCTGATGGATCTGGGCAAAGTAAACTGAAAACCTTCTGGAAAGGATTCACCATTCTAGATGTCATTAAGAACATTCGTAATTCACGAGAAGATATCAAAATATCAATATTGACAGGAGTTTGGAAGACGCTGATTCCAACCATCATGGATGACCTTAAGAAGTTTAAGACTTTAGTGGAGGAAGTAACTGCAGATGTGGTGGAAACAGCAAAAGAACTAGAATTAGAAGTGGAACCTGAAGATGTGACTGAATTGCTGCAATCTCATGATAAAACTTATAAATGGATGAGGAGTTGCTTCTTGATGAGCAAAGGAAGTGGTTTCTTGAAATGGAATCTTCTCCTGCTAAAGATGCCGTGAAGATTGTTGAAATGAGAACAAAGGATTTAAAATATTACATAAACTTAGTTGATAAAGCAGCGGCAGGGTTTGAGAGGATTGAGTCCAATTTTAGAAGAAGTTCTACTGTGGGTAAAATGCTATCAAACATCATTGCATGCTACAGAGAAATTGCTTGTGAAAGGAACAATCAATCAATGCTACAAACTTCATTGTTGTCTTATTTTAAGAAATTGCCACAGCCACCCCGACCTTCAGCAACCACCACCCTATCAGTCAGCAGCCATCACCATCAAGGCAAGACCTTCTACCAAGACCTTATGAGTCACTGAAGACTCAGATAATGGTTAGTATTTTTTAGCAATAAAGTATTTTTTAATTAAGGTATGTACACTTGTTTTAGACATATTGCTATTTCACACTTAACAGACTACATGACAGTGTACATATAACTTTTATACACACTGGGAAACCAAAAAATTCATGTGACTCGCTTTATCGCAATATTCGCTTTATTGCAGAGGTCTGAAACCAAACCCACAATATCTCCAAGGTATGCCTGTATATACGTCCACACATGGTGAAGATATATTATTATGGGCATACAAATTCCTAATTGTTTATCTTCCTGGTGAACTGAAACTTTTGTCATTATTTGGCCATTCAAGAAGTCAGCCACTCCAATTTTACCTCTCAAGTTAGGAATAATAGCACTAAAGACATAAATGACTGGAAGGTCAAAAGACCTTTCCTGGTCCCTAATTAACTCATAGTTTTACTCTAACTCTCTGCCACCCAGTCTTGGCTCCTCCCTTGTTTTGTTCTGTTACCAGGCTAGAGCTAGTTAGTCTTTCTTAGCTGCTTACTTTATCACTATAAATTAACACAGTGAGATTAGTTTTAAACATACAGAAAGTTCCCTTCTCCCCCAGAGAGTATCAATCTGCATTCCTTTATTAAAAAGTATTTACTGAGCATCTACTATGTATCAGGTGCCGTGCTATGTGCTAGTATTCAATGATAAGCAAAAATAAACAAGACTGCTCTGGAGCTTATACTTTAGAAGAAGAGAACAAATCACACAAATAAATTTATAATTGTGACAACTGATATAAAGAAGATATTTTTCTGAAGGTCTATAAAAAAAGGGAGTTGACTTTATCAGAAAGGTTAAGGAAGACTTCCTTAATATAGTAAACCTTGAACTGTAATCTAAAGGAGAAAAGGTAAATGACATGAAAAGAAGGAAGTGTTTCTGGCTGAACGGACAGCATGTATAAGGGCCCCGAGGTATGTGAAACTATTTGAGGATAGTGGCAAAAAGAAGGCAAATGTTGCTGGAACAGAAAGAGCAAGACCATAATGTTAAGGCGTTTTGTCTCTATTCTAAAAGAAATTACAAGCTATTGAAAAGTTTAAAGCAGGAGAGATGACAAATTATATTTGAATTATGAAAAGATCAACATGGCTGCAACGTACATAATGGATCAAAAATGGGTTTGAGTAGATAAGGGGTGAACCAGTTATGAAGTCACTGCATAGGTAAAGCAAGGAATAATGGTGAGTTTAACTAGAGTGATGGTGGTGAAGATGCAAAAAGGGGAGATGAATTTGAGAAATACTAAGGAGGTAAAATAAACAGGACTTCGTGAAAGATGGACTATATTGTAAAGAGGCAGAGGAAGTCAACCCTTGAACACAATCAGGTTTCTGGTTTGCATAATTAGATGAATCTTGCCTTTCACTAAGCAGAAACATGGTCAGCCAAAGATTATAAGTTGGTTTTGGACAAAGTAAATTTGAAATATCTTTTACTAAGAGATGATGTTGGACTTATGTGTCTAGAGGTCAGAGGTCTGGGTCAGAGATGCAAACTTACAAGTTATCTATACATAACTATTAATTGCTACAGAAATATAGAGGAGATTATCTAGGAAAAGAGTATAGAATAAACAGTAAAAAGGACCTAGGATTAAGCCTTGAGGAGCTCCAGCTCTAATGAGTGGGTAGAAGATTATAAACTAGGAAAGCAGAGAGAAAAGTATCTAGAAAGATAGGAGAAAAACCAATTAGGCATTATGTCACAGAGTCAAAAGAAAATAAATAATTCAAAAAGGTAATGGTTAATAGTATCTAATGAATAAAATAGGAGTCTTTCTCTTTATCCAAAGTTTAGATCATAATCAGTATGGCTCCACTGTGAATTCTTACTTTTCCAATTACTCATGCTTATGTGTACTTACTTAGAGTATTCATCAGAAGGCCACTGTTGTCGTATCTATTATGACCGGCATGTATATCAGGAATCTTGCACTGTGGCATGGCAGACATGGTAGGATGACCTGAGACAGAATTCCCTGGATCAGAAGGAGAAGATTTGCACTCTTCATCTTCTGAGTCACTGGAACTATCCTCACTGCTTGAAGATGATGAACTTTTGGAATCTGATGAACTATCACAACTACTCATCTGGTCCATTAGACTAGCTTCTGCCTTCAGTTCTGAAAATAAAACAGAAGTTAATAGATAGATAGAATAAATAATATTAAATATAAATATTAAATCAAATAAAATTTGAATATTAGTTTCCCAGAAAATAAGACTAAACACACATTTACAGCATTTAAAGCATTTTATTTAAAAAGCTCCTCTACTAGTACAAAGTAAAAGGAACATCCCTCTTCCTACCTCCTCCTCAAGTTCCTTTAATCCTACTCCCCAGGAACAATCACTGCCAACACTTCCTTGTGACCATATAGGTTTTTAAATTCTGCTTGCAAACTGGCATTTTAGATTTGACACGCAACTCATCTATTGTTAGAGCTTGAGTACACTCTTTGTTACCACTCAACAAAGAGTTTTTTTTAAAAAAGAGCAATTTTTACAGCAAAAACTGCATCCCTGTTCCATTTCTGGACAACATACACACACAGTTCAAGGACCCCTCCACCAAAATAAAAGGTTCCTCTACTATCAATCCAAACCACACTTCAACGTTGGGATTATGAAAATGAAGACCTAGGCAATGTCTAAATCTACATATCACATTGATTTATACTATTATACTTAAATATAAATGTAATTCAAATAAAATATAATAAAGAATTTGAAAAATTAAAATGGCAAAAATTAAAATCTATTTCAGCAGAAACCATCCTCCGATTCTTTTCTTATTCCCCCAATATATATCATGCAATGCAATCCATACAGATGAATTTCTTTTTTTCAGCTTTATTGAGGTATAACTGACAAATAAAATTGCATATATTTAAAGTGTACAATGTGATGCTTTGATATACATATACATTGTGAAATGATTACCACAATCAAGTTAATTACCACATTCATCACCTGACATAGTTACCATTTTTGTGTCTGTGTGTGGTGGGAACACTTAACATCTGCTCTCCTAGCAAATTTCAAGTATACAATACAGTATTATTAACTACAGATACCATACTGTACATTAATTCCCCAGAGCTTATTCACCTTATAACTGAGAGTTTGACCTACATCTCCTTTTTTCCCCTATCTCCTATTCCATGGCAACCACCCTTCTACACCCAGTTTCTATGAGTTAGACTTTTTCTTTTTTTAGATTTCACATATAAGTAAAATCATATAGTATTTCGCTTTCTCTGTGTAGCTTATTTCACATATTTCTCTTTCTAATAGTTTGTTTTTAGTGTATAGAAATGCAATTGATTTTTGTATACTGATTTTGTATCCTGCACTTTACTGAATTCATTTATTAGTTCTAACAGTTTTTTAGTAAAGTCTTCAGGATTTTCTATACACAAGATCATGTCATCTGCAAACAGAGACAAATTTATTTCTTCTTTCTGATTTGGAGGCCATTTAATTCTTTTTCTTGCCCAATTGCTCTGGCTAGGATTTCCAGTACTATGTTGAACAGAAGTGATGAGAGTGAGCACCCTTGTCTTGTTCCTGATCCTAGAGGAAAAGACTTCAGCTTTTCATCATTGAGTATGATGTTAGATGTGAGCTTGTCATATATGGTCTTTATTATGTTGAAATAAATTTCTTCTACATCTAATTTGTTCAGAATTTTTATTGTGAAAGTATGTTGAATTTTGTCAAATGCTTTTCCTGCTTCCGTTGAGAAGATCACACGATTTTTATCCTTCATTCTGTTAACATGGTGTATCATGTTTATTGATTTGCATACGTTGAAACACCCTTGCATCCCAGGCATAAATCCCACTTGATCATGGTGCATAATCCTTTTAATGTGCTGTTGCATTCAATTTACTAGTATTTTGTTGAGGAACATATGAGCCTCTATTTTCATCAAAGATATTGGCCTGTAATTTTCTTTTCTTGAAGTGTCCTTGTCTGGCTTTGGTATCAGGGTAAGGCTGGCCTCATAAAATGAATTTGAAAGTGTCTCCTCTTCTTCAATTTGTTGGAATAGTTTCATAAGGATTGGTGTTAATTCTTCTTTATAATTTTATTTATTTATTTTTTCCCCCAAAGTCCCAGTAGATAGTTGTATGTCATAGTTGCACATCCTTCTAGTTGCTGTATGTGGGACGTGGCCTCAGCATGGCCGGAGAAGCGGTATGTCGCTGCGTGCCCGGGATCGAACCCGGGCCACCAGCAGTGGAGTGCGCGCACTTAACCGCTAAGCCATGGGGCCAGCCCTGTTAATTCTTCTTTAAATGTTGGAATTCACCAGTGAAGCTACCTGGTTCTAGGCTTTTCTTTGCTAGGAGTTTTCTGGATTCAATATCCTTACTCATCGGGTCTGTTTAGCTTTTCTGTTTCTTCATGATTGAGTCTTGGTAGGTTGTTTGTTTCTAGGAATTTATCCATTTCTTCTAGGTTATCCAATTTGTTGGCATATAAGTGTTCGCAGTAGTTACTTAAGAATCTTTGTACTTCTGTGGTATCACTTGTAATGTCTCTTTCATTTCTGATTTTATGTAAATCTTCTCTCTTTTGTTCTTTGTTAGTCTAGTATAAGGTTTGTCAATTTTATCTTTTCAAAAATCCAACTCAGTTTCATTAAGCTTTCTACTGTTTTTATAGCCTCTTTTATTTCTGCTCTGATCTTTATTATTTCCTTCCTTCTGCTAACTTTGGGCTTAGTTTGTTCTTCCTAGTTCCTTGAGATGTAAAGTTAGGATATTTGAGATCTTTCTTTTTTATTGTAGGCATTTATTGCTATAAACTGTCTTAGAACTGCTTTTGCTGCATACCATAAGTTTTGGTATACTGTGCTTCCATTTTCATTTATTTCAAGACAGTTTTAAATTTCCTTTTTGATTTCTTTTTGACTCATTGGTGTTCAGGAGTGTGTTAATTTCCACATATTTGTGAGTTTTCCAGTTTTCGTCCTGTTATTGATTCTAGTTTCATATCATTGTGGTGGGAAAAGATACTTAACATGATTTCAATCTCCTTAAATTTGTTAATATTTGTTTTGTGACCAAACATATGAACTATCATGGAGAATGTTCCATGTCTGCTTGAGAAGAATGTATACGTATTCTGCTGCTGTTGGATGGAATGTTTTACATAAGTCTGTTAGGTCTATTTGGTCTAAAGTATAGTTCAAATGCAATGTTTCCCTATTGATTTTCTGTCTGGATAATTTATCCATTGTTGAAAGTGGGGTACTGAAGTCCCATGTTATTATTGCATTGCTGTCTCTATTTCTCCCTTCAGATCTATTAATATTTCTTTAATACAGTTACGTGTTCCATTGTTGGGTGCACATACATTTACAAGTGTTATACTCTCTTGATGAATTAGTCCCTTTATCATTATATAATGACTTTCTTTGTCTCCTGTGACAGTTTTTGACTTAGTCTATTTTTGTCTGATATAAGTATAGCCACCCCTCCTCTCTTTTGGTTTCCATTGGAATGGAATATCTTTTTCTATCCCTTCATTTTTAGCCTACATGTGTCCTTAAAGATGAAGTGAGTCTCTTGTACGTAGCATATGGTTGGATCTTGTTTTTTATCCATTCAGCCATTCTATGTCTTTTGATTGGAGAATTTAATCCATTTCCACTTAAAGCAATTCTTGATAAGTAAGGACTTACTACTGCCACTTTGTTAATTGTTTTCTGCTATTTTGTAGTTCCTTTGTGATTTGATGAATTTCCATAGTGGTATGCTTTGATTCCTTTCTCTTTATCTTTTGTGCATCTACTAGAGATTTTTGTTTTGTGGTTACCATGAGGCTACATAAACTTTCTTACAGTTATAAGTCTATTTTAAGTTAATAATAACTTAACTTCTATTGCATACAAAAACTTAACCCTTATATTCCCTTCCCCATGTTTTATGTTTCTGATGTCACAATTTACATCTTTTTAAATTGTGTAGCAATTAACAAATTATTATAGCTATAGCTATTTTTAATACTTTTGTCTTTTAACTTTTAAACTAGAGTTAAGTGATTTACACTACCATTACAGTATTAGAGTATTCTAAATTTGACTATACACTTAACTTTACCAGTAATTTTTATACTTTCATTTGTTTTCATGTTACTAATTAGCATCCTCTCACTTCAGCTTGAAGAACTCTCTTTAGTATTTCTTGTAAGGCACGTGTGGTGGTGATGAACTCCCTCAGTTTTTGTTTATCTGGGAAAGTCTTCACATCTCCTTCATCTCTAAAGGGCAGTTTTGCTGGTTAAAATATTCTTGGTTGGCAGGGTTTTTTTTTTCTTTTGGCACTTTGAAAATATCATCCCACTCTCTCTTGGCCTGCAAGGTTTCTGCTGAAAAATCCACTGATATCTTTATTGGGGTCCCTTGTGTGTGAGGAGTTTCTTTTCTCTTCCTGTTTTCAAAATTCTCTCTTTGCCTTTCATTTTCAACACTTTTATTATAATAAGTCTTGGTGAAGACCTCTTTGGGTTGGTATTGCTTAGAGTCCTTTGGCCTTCATATATCTGGGTATATGGATATCCATATCCAGATGTCCCCATTTGGGAAGTTTTCAGCCATTATTTCTAAGCTTTCTCCCCCTTTCTCTCTCTCTTCTCCTTCTGGGATTTCTATAGTTCATACATTGTTTTGCTTGATGCTATCCCCTAATTCACATAGGCTTTCCCCACTCTTTTCATTCTTTTATCTTTTTTATCCTCCAACTGTTAATTTCAAATGCCTTATCTTCAAGTTCACAGATTCTTTCTTCTGCTTGATCAAGTCTGATGTTGATGCTCTCTACTGCATTTTTTTTTTTTTATTTCATTCTTTATATTCTTTAGCTCCAGAATTTCTGTTTGGTTCTTTTCTATTATTTCTAGATCTCTATTGAACTTCTAATTTTGTTCACGTATTGTTTTCCTGATTTTGTTGAGTTGTCTGTGTTCTCTTGCAGCTCACAGAGCTTTATTTTGAATTCTTAGTCTAGCAATTCACAGCTCTCCATTTCTTTGGGGTCTATTACTGGAAAATTACTGTGTTCCTTTAGTGGTGTCATGTTTCTTGTAGCCTTGCACTGATGTCTGTGCATTTGATGGAGGAGCCACCTCTTCCAAACATTATGGACTGTTGTTTTTTTTTTTTTGTCAAGATTAGCCCTGAGCTAACATCTGTTGCCAATCCTCCTCTTTTTGCTGAGGAAGACTGGCCCTGAGCTAACATCTATGCCCATCTTCCTCTATTTTATATGTGGGACACCTGCCATAGCATGGCTTGATGAGCCGTGTGTAGGTCTGCACTCAGGATCCAAACCCATGTACTCCAGGCTGCTGAAGCAGAGCACATGAACTTAACCACTATGTCACCAGGCTGGCCCCCATTACAGACTGGTTTTGATAGAAAAACACCTTCACTTGTGGGTGGATGCAAGGGCACTGGCTGGGTGAGGTGCAGCATTTCTGGCTCCAGGAAAGGCTGAGCAGTTCAGTCTCTGTGCACCTCCATTACCTGAGATCAGTGTCAGTGAAGATTGCACACGGCCTTAGTAGCCAAGGCTGCGAATGCCCACAGCAGCAGTGAGGGCTTTTGGAGTCTTCAATGCTGAAGGCTACTGGGGGTCCTCCTGATCTCTTTTTCTCCCATGGGGATGCTGTGGCTGAGGGGATCCTTCTTGGCACTGGGTCAGGCTTCTGGGTGCCCTCATAGTGGTGGTGGCACTGATGTCTAATATGCAGATGCATATGGAGCAGCCACAGAGCTGGGGTCTGAAATGAGGGTCTACTGCTATAAGTTCTTAATTGGACTCTTGAGCCCTTCCAGGGCTATTTTCATTCATGGATAGCTGTCTAATTTTTGGTTTTCCTCAGGGGACGAAGGTTGGTATTTCCTACTCAACCATCTTGCCGTCACCTCACCCAGATGAATTTCATTCTTTTCCTGGTTGTCCTAGAGAACATTTTGATGAAGCATCTTTACTTAGGTTCCCTCTCCTCCAAATGGGGATTTGGAATATTCTAAGTATTTCTTAAAAGCCAGCTCCCATTATAACTTTCACTATAAATATTTCAGTAGATAAAAAGCAGTAATGTTGATATCTTCTTTGGTTTTGCATTTTTCAAATTCTATTTTATCATGCAGATCCTTGCCTACTTTTGTGGGCTTTGGTTCAAATGACAACCTAATTTTCAGAGCCTTTGTAGTATTATCTTGGTCTTTGTAGTAAATCTCCTGCAGCTGGAATTCTCACTGGTCCCTGCTGGTGCTACTTGAAGGAAGAAAGGAACTTCACCAGACAGGGAAGGCTGGTACCTACAGGTGGGGAAGGCTGACACCCACACGTGGCAAAAGGGAGTCTCTGGCCTGCTGGGATGGTTCCCAGACCAGGCAGGATCTGCACTGCATAGGGCGGGGGAAAATAGAGAGTGCTTCGTAGCAATATGGTTGTTGTGGTGAGATCACCCTTGTCAGTGCCACCCAGTCTCAGGATGTCTTTGGATGAAACAGAGAAATCTTAGGGTGATAGGGCAGGGAGAGTGCTGGGGGGTTGGGGGTAATGAACAGGCTTCCCAGGCTGAAGTGCTTATCATAATGGGATTGCACTTGTGGGTGCCTTCTGGCCATGCAGTATCTCTGATGGGGGACGGGAATCTCAGGTCAGGCAGGGAAGGAGAGCACTTCCAAGACTGGAGCCACTCATTGTGACACGATCCCCTTCGTCAGTGCCCCTCACTGTATGGTGTCTCTGGGGGCGGGGGAGAGGAGTCTCAGGCCCAGGGGAGAAGGAGAACAGTTCCTATGCCAGGGCTGCTTTTGTGGCAGGATCTCCTTTGCTGATGAAGCAGGCCACACAATGTCTCTGGGTGGGGAGAAGAGTCTCAGGCCCACAGAGACAAAGAAACTTCCCAAGCCGGGTACTTGCTGTGGTATGACCCTTTTGCCAGTAAACATCTCCCCAACAGACATATACATAAGATGTCTCTGGGTGTGGGTGTGGGTCTCATGTCTGGTAGAGAAAGGGAGCAGTTCTTGGGCTGGACACTTTTTATGATGGGATCCCCCTTGCCAGTTTTGTGGGGGGACCCTGCCCTTCCTCTTGTCACGAGCCCCTGGCCGAGAAGCATTTCTGAGTGGAGGAATGGAATCTCAGGCCTGGAGAGAACGGAGAGTACCTTCCCTGGTCACAATTGTCAGCAGGGCATTTTATCCATCCCCTTGTTTGTCTTGTCTGGGCTAGCCTGATGTTATTGGATACTTCTTTCAATGTGGGAGAAGAATAACCCTATCTGGGATGCCTTCTATAGCTAGGTAGGGGATTAAGCCATGCTGGGCCTGAACTGTCATCTTCTGGGAGGGGAAGGTTATAAGATGCCCTAACTGTACTGTTCTTCTAGTCTTTCCTAGGGTTCCTAACCAGATTACCTTCCTCTTTCCACCTTTCAGAGTTCTCCTTTGGTTGTCTTTTGCATTATTTCCATGATTTATAGTTTTAGTTAGTGGAGAGAAGCACAGAAAGCTAAGTATATGCCATCTTGTCCCACAATACATTTCAAAAGATTGAATTTATACAGATTATGTTCTCTGCCAAAACAAAGTAAAATTAAAAATTTATAAATAGAATCTAGATAATCTCCAAATATTTGAGAAGGGAACACACTTCTAAAAAACCCATGGGTCAAAGAAAAAAAGTAAAAAATATATTAGAAAATACTTCAAACTGAATGAAAATGAAAACACAACTTACCAAAATTTGTAGAATGCAGCTAAAGTACAGCTTAGATAGAAATTTAAAACATTAAATGATTATATTGGGGAAAAAAAGAGGTCTCAATTAAATGAACTAAATTTGTACATTAAGAAGCCAGAGAAAGAAGCAAATTAAAACCAAAGAAAGCAGAAGGAAAAAAATAGCAAAAACCAAAAAAAAGAATAGAAAAAAAAATAATGAAAATAAATGAAACCAAAAGTTGATTGTTTGAGAACATAAATAATATTCATAAAACTCAACCAAGTTTATTAAAAAAAAAGACATGGGGGCCGGCTTGGTGACGAAGCAGTTCAGTTTGCACACTCTGCTTCAGTAGACCGGGGTTCGCAGGTTTGGATCCTGGGTGCAGACCTACACACTGCTTATCAAGCCATGCTGTGGCAGGCATCCCACATATAAAGTAGAGGAAGATGGGTATGGATGTTAGCCCAGGGCCAACCTTCCTCAGCAAAACGAGGAGGATTGGCAACAGATGTTAGCTCAGGGCTAATCTTCCTCACCAAAAAAAAAAAAAAAAAAAGACATGACAAATTACTAAAATCAGGAATGAAAGAATGATAGCACTACAGATCCTACAGACATTAAATGAATAGGAAGGAATATTGTGAACCACTTTATGCCCATAAATTCGATAAATTAGATGAAATGGACCAATTCCTTGAAAGGCATAAACCACTAAATTTTACTCAAGAAGAAACAGATAACCTGAGCATCTCTAAATCTTGTAAAGAAATTGAGTTGTAGTTAAAACCTTCCCTCACCCCGGTGAACCACACAAACCTCCAGGTGTAGATGGCTTCACTAGTGAATTCTACCAATCATTTAAAGAAGAAATAATATCAGTTTGACACAAACTCTTCTGTATAATTAAAAAGGAAGGAATACTTTACAACTCCTTCCTTAAGGCCAGAATTACTGATACCAAACGCAACAAAGATATTACAAGAAAAAAAAAAAAAAAACTACAAACCAATATCCGTTACAAACATAAATGCAAAAATAAACAAAATTTTAGCAAATCAAATTTAACAATATATAACAATGGTTCTCAACCAGTGATGATTTTATCCTCTAGGGGAATATTTGGCAATGCCCGGAGACATTTTTGGTTGTCACAACCTGGGCCAAGTTGTGCTACTGGCATCTAGTGGGTAGAAGCTGGGGATGCTGCTAAACACTCTATAATGCACAGGACAGCCCCTGACAAAGAATTATCCAATCCCAAATGCCAATATTGCTGAGGTTGAGAAATGCTAATATATTAAAAGAACAATACATCATGACCAAGAAGGGTTTTCCCAGGAAAACAAAGTTTCAACAATCAATCAGTACAATTCCCCATACTAAAAATCAAAAAATAAAAGCCATCTCAAAACAGCAGAAAGAGTATTTGACAAATTTCAACATTCTTTTTTTTTTTTGGTGATGAAGATTGGCCCTGAGCTAACACCTGTTGCCAATCTTCCTCTTTTTGCTTGAGGAAGAGTGGCCCTGAGCTAACATCTGTGCTCATCTTCCTCTATTTTTAATGTGGGAAGCCCCCACAGCATGGCTGACGAGTGGTGTAGGCATGCACCCGGGATCCGAACCTGCAAACCCCAGGCTGCTGAAGCAGAGCGTGCGTACTTAACCACTATGCCACCAGGCCAGCCCCTCAACAGTCGTTCTTGATAAAAACTCTCAGCAAAATAGAAATAGAAGGGAAGTTAGGACATCTAGGAAAAGCCTACAGTTGAAATCACACATAATTGTAAGAGACTGACAGTTTCCTTCTAGGTTCAGGAATAACAGAAAGTTTTCCACTCTGACCACCTCTATTCAACATTGTATTGGAGGTTCTAATTGGTGCAATAAGTCAAGCAAAAGAAATAAAAGGCATCCAGATTGGAAAGGAAGAGGTAAAACTGTCATTATTCACAGATGACATGATTATCTGTGTAGAAAATCTGATGGTATCTACCAAAAAGCTACTAGAATAGTGAGTTTAGCAAGGTTAAAGGATATAGCAACAATATACAAAAATCAATTGTATTTCTACATACTAGCAACGAGTAACTGTAAATTAAAATTATAAAAACAAGAGCATTTATAATACCTTCCAAAAATTGAATAATTATAGATAAATCTGACAAAATATGTGATGGATCTGTATACTGAAAACTATAAAGCATTGCTGAGAGAAATTAAAGAAGATCTAAATAAATGGAGAGAGATACTGTGTTCATGGATCAGAAGACTCATTAGCTAAGAAGTCAGTTCTCCCCAAACTGATCTACAGATTCAATGCAATCCCAATCAAAATTTCAACAGGCTTTTTAAGAAATTGAGAAGCTATTTCTAAAATTCATGTGAATGTGGAAGAAAAGTCCTACAATACCCAAAACAACTTTGTAAGAAAAGAACAAAGTTGGACTAAAACTACTTGATTTCAAGACTTATTATAAAGCTACAATTATCAAGATAGTATAGTGTTGGTATAAAAATAAACAAATAAATCAATGTAACAGAATAAAGAGTTCAGAAATGGACCCACACATATATGGACAATTGATTTTTTACAAAGGTGCAAATGTAATCCATTTGACAAAAGACAGTCTTTTCAACAAATGCTGCTGGAATAATTCAATATCCACATGCAAAAAAAAAAAACTTTGATGCACACCATGTGCCATATACAAAAATTAACTCAAAATGGAGCCTAGACTTAAAACTATAAAACTTCTAAAAGAAAATATAGGAGAAAACCTTTGTTACTATGACTTTGTTTTAGGCAAAAATTTTTTTGATATGACACCAAAAGGACAATCCAGAAAAAAAATTGATAAAATGGACGTTGACAAAATTAAAAACTTTGGCTCTTCAAATGACACTGTTAAGAGAATGAAAAGACTGGGAGAAAATACATACAAGGCACATATCTGATAAAGAACTTGTATTCAGAATATATAAATAATTCCTAAAACTCTAACAAGAAAATAAATAATCCAATTTTTAAAAATGGGCAAAAGATCTGAACAGACATTTTACCCAAAGAAAATATAATGACGGCAAATAAGTACATGAAAAGATACTCAACATCATTAGTCATTAGGGAAATGCACATTAAAGCCACAATAAAATAGCACTATGCACCTATTAAAACTGACCAGAGCGTTGACAAAGATGTAGAGGAAGTAGATCTTTCGTACACTGCTGGTAGGAATGTAAAATAGTACAACCACTTTGGAAAACAATTTGGCAATTTCTTAAAAAGTTAAATCACACCTACCATATGATCCAGCCATTTCACTCCTACGTATTTACTATAGAGAAAAGAAAATATTTGTCTTTTCAAAGACTTGTATGTGATGTTCATAGCAGCTTTATTTGTAACAGCCAAAAAATGGAAACAACCCAAATGTCCATCTTCAGGTGAACAGATAAACAAATTGTTATATATCCATAAAATACATTACTACTCAGCAATAAAAAGGAATGAACTATTGATACATGCTACAATAATGGATGATTTTCAAAATAATTATGCTTAGTGTAAGAATCCAGACAAAAAAGAGGACACACTGTATGATTCCATTTATATAAATTTCTAGAAAATGCAAACTAATCATAGTGACATAAAGCAGATCAGTGGTTTCCTAGGAATGGGTATGGTGGGGAGGAGTGGGAGAGAGGGATTACAAAGGGGCAGGAGGAAACTTTTTGAGGTGATAAATACGTTCATTATCCTGATCTTGGTTGTGGTTGTAGTTTCAAGGATGTATACATATGCTAAAACCTAGCAAATTGTACTTTAAATATGTGAAGATTTTTGTGTCAGATACATCTCAATAAAGCTGTTAAAACACACACACACACACACATACACACACACACACGCACACGCACAATGATGCTACGTGCCTTCTGAGCCCATGTAATTAAAAAGATAAAGTTTTCACCTCTCTCCCCTCTATCCTCTTTCTTCCTTTCTCTCTCTCTGGACACTTACTCTTGGAACCCAGCCACTATGTTGTGAGGAAGCCCAGGCCACCTGGAGAGGCTATGTGTAGGTTTTCCAGCTGACAACTCCTGGAAAGGTCTCAGCCAAAAGCCAGCATCAACTGGCAGACATGTGACTAAGTGAGCCTTCAAATGATTCCAGCTGCTAGACTTCAAGTCATTCCAGTTGACACCAAGTAGAACAGCAATGAACTATCCCCACTGAGCCCTACACAAATTGAAGATTTATAAGCAGAAAACATGTCATCATTGTTTTAAGCCCGCCCAAATTTTCCTTAAATTCCATACAATGTTTGGAAACCAAAACACATTTTATAAATGATTTATTGTCAAGAAATGGAAATTACAAAAATATTTAGAGTTTAACTACAATGGAAGTGTTACTTATTTAGTGGATGCAGTTAGAGTGATATCTAGAAAGATATTTATACTCTTAAATGCATACAAGAAATAAATTCAACATAGATGAGCTAAGCACCCAATTATAAGAACAGAGCAAATGCAAAGCAAGTCAAAGAAAAAAATAACTTTTTTAAAGAGCAGATATTAACGAAAGAGTAAACAAAGGAACAAGAAAAAAAAACAATAATAAAATTTAAACAGCTAATATTTGAACACTTCCTAGTGCCAGGAATTGCTTTAGGCACTTTATAGGTATTACTGCATTTTATTCTCTCAGCAACCCTAATTATTACCTCTGTTTTACAAATAAGGAAACATATATAGAGAATAAGAGGTTAAGTAACTTTCCCTAGGCCATACAGCTGATAAGTGATGGAGCTGGGATCTGAATGCAAGCAGTCTGATTCCAAAGATGTCATTCTCAGTCACCACATATACCACGTCTCACTAAGACCAAAAGCTGGTTCTTTGAAGACTAATAAAATAAATCAAATTCTAGCAAGATTGGTCAAGAAAAAGAGAGAAAGGGCACAAATAATCAGTGTTAGGAATAAAAAAGAGGCATAACTACAGAAATTGTAGATTTATATGGATAAATTATGCCAGCAATTTGAAAATGTAGATTAACCTGATAATTTTCAAGACAAATATGAATTACCAAAATTCATAAAGAAGAAATGCAAAACCTGAATAAACCTATAGTCATTAAAGAAATTTACCCAAACTATCAAGAATCAGAAAAATCTATCATAGACAAACTGCTTCAAAGAATAGAAAAGCATATAAATCTTTTAGAGTACATTCAGACATGTGACAGATAGACAGGAAAAGAAGAATGTGTTGGAAAGGAAAGAGATTTCTGTAATTTTTTTTAAAGCCTAAAGCCAAAGTGGTAAAATGTTAAATCTAAGCTGTAGGAATATGATCTGTTACATCATTCTCTGTATTTTCTATGTGTTTGAAATATTTCGTAAGAAAAATTTTTAAGATTAATTAAAATAATGTATGGGAAGACTTGGCACACAGTAGTTACCTATAAAAACATAATGTAAAAAATATACAGTTTTAAGCAAAAATTGACACAGTTGCAGTAGGGTGGTGTGATTATGAGTGGTTTTATATTAACACTATTCTTCAACATTATATTGTATATTCAATAAATAATCATTATCTGAAAAAGAACAAGTTCATTGTAAAACTTCAAATAACAAGTTGCACCACAGAAAGTGAAAAGTTCCTATAATCTAAACTCTCAAAGATAATGCTCCCATTTTAGCATAATTCTTCCAATTTCTTCTACGCATCTACAAACATACAAATTTTGTTGTCAAAAATGGTTCATACACTCAAACACACACACACATATATGTATATTATATAATATGTAAAAACTTGCTTTTTTGCTTAAGAATATATCTGGATAGCCTTCTTTGTTACTAAAATGTGGTCTCTTTTTTTAAATGGATGTGTAGTATTGTATTCCTTTCTTGATAGGCACTTGGGATTTTTCCATTTTCTCCTAAGTATGAAAAATGCTGCATGGAACATTCTTATGTGACTGATATAGATATAACTATGTAGATATCTATTTGTACAAGTTTCGATATAGAAGAAATTACTAGAATTTCTAGGTAAGGAATATGCATATTTTTATTTTAAAATTTATTAGCGAATAAGGATGATGATAATGATAACAAACCCTTATACAAGTACTTTCTATGTACTTGACACTGTTCTAAGCGCTTTGCAGAAAAATAATTCCTCTACAAAAAATAAATATGTGCCAATTTATACTTCCTTTAAAAATGTATGAACATAACTTGTTTCTCTTTATGTCCTCACCAGTATTGGATGTTGACAAATGTTTTAGCTACTGCCAAGCTCATAAATGAAAAAATATCTCTTAATCTTAAAATACGCATTTTAAAAGCATTAGTGAGTCTGATCAATTTTTCATACATTTATTGGCCTTTGTATATCTTATGTTGTGAGACAGACTTAAGTCTATATAGAAATTCTGCATGTGATAAAAATGGCTTTTCATATCAGCAGAAGAAATGATGGCTTATTCAATAAATGGATATTGATATATACTCCATTATCAACACCATATTTGTTGATTCTCTATCAATACCTATTTATCAATACCATTGGGAAGGAGGGAAATTTGGATTCTTATTTCTCAAACTAAAATTCCAGATGGCTCAAAGATGTAAATGTAAAAATTAAACAACAGAAATACTAGTACAACTGCCAGACATCTAGTCATAAATTTGAAAAGATGATTCAGCCATAACAGTAGGCACTGGTATAGTAGGGTCAAGAAAATATTTAAGAGAAGACAGTCTAAGGAACACACTATACAAACATCTCAAAGTAAATTCTTATACAAAGTTAGATCTTATGCTTCGATCATGTTAACTTACCCTCTATAACATAATGCTTCAATACAATGCATCTATTCAAGTCTATGCTAAAAAACTGTCACATAGAGGAACCTCTTGTATTGTAAAATTATAGTTGAAGATACTATATAATTAAATGCTCCCTAGAACAAGTTCCTGGTTGTCTAGCGGTTAAGATTCAACGCTCTCACCACTGCAGCCCAGGTGTGTTTCCCAGTCAGGGAACCACACCACCCATCTGTCAGTTGTTATACTGTGGTGGCTGCATGTTGCTGTGATGCTGAAAGCTATGCCACCAGCATTTCATATGCCAGCAGGGTCACCCATGGTGGACAGGTTTCAGCAGAGCTTCCAGACTAAGACTGACTAGGAACAAGGACCTGGCCACTCACTTCTGAAAACACTGGTCATGAAAATCCTATGAATAACAGCAGAGCATTGTCTGATATAGCATCAGGAGGTGAGAGGATGGCATAAAAAACACCAGGCAGGGTTCCACTCTGCTGTACACAGGGTCGCTAGGAGTTGGAATCAACTCAATGGCACTAACAATAACAAAGAATAGGTTGCATATGATGAATTCTTTTCAGAATTTAGTAGCAGGAAAGAGTCTAGTTCTTTAGAACCTGTCTCTCAGATAATACAAAATATGATACTTGGGTTTTCCTTTTCGTCTTAGTGGCTAGGAAGTTCAGATCTAAATTTAATATTTTAATAATTAGCAAATTTGCTTCCTCTTCCGCTTCAATATCTTGATTTTCAGTTTCAGTATTTTATTGTGTACATGTATATAATGACATCATGGTTCAAACAGATTTTGGAAGCAGATATGATTTAATAATAAAATAAAACTCAAGATCCCTTGTAGCAATAAGGGTTCTGAGGAACTTATATCTTCCTTACTGTTTGTAAAGGGAACACTAATATATTAGGGAACTAATACTATACTGGGCCTAAGGGTGCAAGTGGAATTGGAGAGCTACATGCAAATTATGAAGGAAAAGTGCAGAAGCAAACATACTTTGGTGATCAGGGTCTTATTCCTACCACAATTACTATAATACCAACACCCAAATTGCACCTAGGAAAAAATGGAGATTTAAATTCCTTACTTTCAAAAGACTGTGCCTCCCTAGAAACATCTTCCTGCTGAGAAGCGAGCAGCAATTCAGAACTTGCCTGCTGCTTACGCTTACTATTCATCCTCACTTCACTATTAGTTTGGTGATACCTTAGACATCTACAGTCTGGCTATACATAAAGAACTTCGACAGGAAGATGCTGTGAAGAATTGAATTTGAATCATCTCAACTGTCAAAAAGAAGAAAACTCCAGTTACAATCTGACAATCAATTTTTTACCCTGAATAATAAAACAAAAAAATCTCTCATATAGATAGTCTTAATTACATAATACCATAAATTATAAACTACACTCTCCCCCTAGAAAAACCCATAATAACAAAAAATATTATGCTCTCAATAAAAGTTTATAGTTAGTTCCTTTGTTAATTAAAATGAAAATTTTCACTTAACGTTTCTTAATAATTTCTTGTGAAGGAACATTATATACACTTAGACTTTACCTCTCTCAATATCATCCATCAGAGATGCTGGGGACATCTTGTCTTCAGATGGAGAATGTTTTACAAGATTGGGAGTCCTAGTTGAATTCCGCATTTGTTGCTGCTGTTGCTCTATACGATATTGAATTTTGCTGCTTCCTTCAAATCTGCAGTTAAGAATATCAAAGGTCAAAACAAGTATGACAGCAACGAAACAATTTCAACTTAGAAAGTTACTAAAATTGACCACTTACTCTTTTCCCTAGAGATCTTTAAAATGACATTCGAGAATAAAGACAGTAATTTAATTCATTATTTAACAAATATTTATTGAGCCCTGCTATGTGCACGGCATACACATAGCTCCATGAGGGATACAAACGTAAATAAAAACAAAACCACTGCTCAAAACTGAAGAAGTAAGACATACATAAATGACTAAAATAAAATGAAATTATGTGTAAGTGTATATACCAGGCACATGTATTCCCTAAATTCTATAATCATCATTTCTGTTAAAATTAAATCACTTCCACATTTTTCATTCATAACTTTAAGAATGTTACTAAAGGACATTCATATACTTTCCTTTCAATACTTTTAAGAAAAGAGTGTATCACACAATTCTGCCTCTCCCATTTCCAGTCACTAAATCCTGTCAGTTTTTCTTTCACAAGGTATTCAGAACCTAACTTTTCTCTTCATTCCCACTCTCAAAAATCATGGTTTATGTATTTTTCTGTTTCTCACATTGTTTCATTTTACTCTGTTTGTTTTGTGGATTAATGTTTTAAAACAAAAATGTAAGCATGTCAATCTTTGGTTTAAAAAACTTTAAAAATAACCACTGTCATTAAAACAATGTCCTAATTTCATAGTTAATACTGAAGGCATTAGCCTCAACCTACCTGTACAACCTCACCTATCCACTATCAACCTCACTCCACACTTTCCAATACTTATACACAGGCACAGAGATAAATCTCTGCTCTATGCAAATGGGTCTTGTTTACTGACTCAAAATAAATCAGATACATTCCTGCCTCCAAATCTTGCTTACATCTTCATGTTTTCTCTGATCAATTAAATCAGCATTTTCCAAACTTTCCTATTAATAAAAATCACATGCAGGGAGGGGATAATAAAAAATAGAGTTTCCCAGGGGCCAGCCCTGTGGCCTAGTGGTTAAGTTTGGCACACTCTGCTTTGGCTGCCCAGGTTCATGGGTTTGGTTCCTGGCCACAGACCTACACCACTTGTCAGCCATGCTGCGGCTGTGACCCACATACAAAACAGAGGAAAACTGGCCAGGATGTTAGCTCAGGGCGAATCTTCCTCAGCTAAAAAAAAAAAAAAGAGCTTCCCATACTCCTTCCCTGATCTGAAGTTGGATTTGGGAACTCATATATTTAACAAGCACCCAAAGTAATTCTTATCATCAAGTATGATTAGGGGTGGAAAAAAGCCCTAAATCTTAACCTCCTCAAAGTACATCAACAAGGGCTCCCTGAATGCTCCAATCAACTACAGCCTCCCCCTTCCTTTAATTCCCAGAACAATTTTTGTCTATACTATTCGTACAGCCTTTAGAGCCAGTCCCTTATATTACATGGTAATTAACGCACCACCTATTTCCAAAAAAGGATTTGGGATGGCTATATTCTCTTACTGACTTTTTAAATAGAATTATCTGTTAATCCAACTAAAATGCAGAAGATTTGAGGTTAGTATTTGTATAGGAAACTTTCCTCTTTCTAGTGTTTCGCATGTTCTAGGCATTTAACAAATTTTCACTAATGAAGAGGAAATTATTTTGGAGAGTGTATAATGACTCCTTTCAGTCCAGTTCTATGAAAGCATCTACAATAGAATAAAATGCATACCTACACATATAAAAATATTCAGAAAGAAAATATGCTTCTATGTAACATAGGAAGAAATGGTAAAAGCTTTTGGCTAAGGATCTCCACCAAATTTAAACCTGGAAAAAGATAAAAACATTTTTGTACCACACAGAAATAACCCTTATATAATAATGTGACTTAATCCAATAACTTTTTTCACTGACATTTTCTTATCAATTTTTGTGTTGATAAAATAATTTACTTCATTAACCACATACCTTGTTTTTTTTACAGTGATGTTGCTGTTGAGTTTTTCTAGTCGACATTCTCCAGTATCATGGTTAATAATCAAAATACATTCTTTTAAGTAAGGTTTCTTTGAACCTTTGAAAACAGTTACTGGTGGAGTTGAACCCTGTTTAAAAAGTTAATTATCATTACTTGAAATTTATCACAGAAATTCAGTTGGGAGGGCCTTTGAGGTCTTCTGTGTTTCTCAATCTATGCTATACTTCAAAGTCACCTAACTGCCTAAATTTACTACTCTAACAACAGGGAGAGTAGTAAAAAAAGACAGAGATGAAGAGAGGCTGTGATCTCAAAGCTGCTATCATTGAGGAAAGAATAGAGAAAATACTTGCCCTGAGCCATAAAGATTTGTGTCACTGGTCTACAACAGGCAATTGGGATTCAATTCTAATACAACCAATATATTTTACAGATAAGGGAATAGAAGTCCTAAATCATATTTCCTACCCCTCTTCTTCCTCCTTCGTAAGTTTAGTTTTTTAAATCTGGTATTTTCTTAAAGTGTTGCATCCCTATGCAGCTTAAGGAAAATGAATGTATTGAGGAACACTGTCACACTAAATCCACTCATTAATTTTAGCATCATTAAAAGTGGGACAACTAGACATTAAATGCTTCATGATGTGATAAAAAAGAAAGCATGCAGCATCACCTATAAAGTACTCTTGCCTAAAAAAAAAAAAAAGCCTACAAAGAATGTAACTCTCATCAAGCCTTTAGATTTAACTACCAGTTCACAGGAAATATGAGGAATAGAGGAATAAGTTAAATAACACCAGACAGAAGTAATTTGAAATCCGGAATATGGGTATATTCTCTAGGACAAATCACCTGGTTTCTCCAACAAACTAATGGCATAAAAAGGGGAAAAGACTTTTATAGAATAAAAGAGACTTAAGATTAACATAATATTAAAATATAATATAAGAATCTTATTTGTATTCCTAGGGGGAAGAACTGTAAAAAGACATTTCTGAGACCATCATGAAAATGTGAATATGGACCAGTTATTATAATTAATTCTGCTACATGTGATAATAGTATGGTACTCAGGTAAAAATAAAAATATTCTTATCAGTTAGAGATGCATACATAAGCATTTATAAACTGGTATAGCGCCTGAGATTGCTTTAAAATATGCCAGGAAAAAACGTGGTAGGGGAATATATAAAAAAGATTAGCAAAATGTTGATAAGTGTTGAAGCTCAGTGATAAGTACAAGGGGGTTCATTATACTATTCTATTTTCCATAATAAAAGATTAAAGAAACCTAGATCATTACTAACAACCTATGACTACCTACGTGCTCCTCCTCTATCCTTTGTCCCTGGCCTCCCTCAACCCTGAAGGAATTTTATGTTTATCATTCTCTTACTTTATCCTATATACATGTATCCTTAAACAACATAGTGTTATATTTGTTTGTTTTTGAAGTTTATAAAAGTGCATTAAATTTTTAAAGCACTGATTATAATAATCTTGTCAGATACAATAGTAACATTAGATCAGGTTAGAAAAAAGTGACTTCTAAAAAGACTAAAGGGCTTATCATATTTCAAAAGTTAACAATCATTAGAGATTTAACACATGACCACCAGGAGGAGCAGGAGATAAATTTGGTGACTGAGGATGTCATAAAAGGGGAGTAGGTTAGAAACTTCCAAGAGGTAGGGAAAGAAAATGATAAAACCAAAAGAAAGGAATAGGTTTTTTCACCTCACCTCGAAAACTAAAGTGATCTACAGGAAATCAAGCATGCACAGCACACAAATGAGGACATATTTGGAGTGGGCCTAGAGGGGTGAGATGTAAAGCACTTAGCTGAAGCCCTAGTAAGGTGGAGAGCCAGGAGCATGACAAAACAAACTGGGCCTACCTGGCTGATAAATACATTTTTCAGATGTCTTGGCTGAAAACAACTGAGTAAGATACCCCAAAACAGCAACCCAAGGACTTCAAATTACAGTTGATAAGAGATTTGTGCAATATTTTCTTCTTAAAGATATTTGTATTCTTACTTAGAATAGAATACATCCTAAAATTACATTACATTATTGTACTCTGGATCATTAATTTTTGTATTGCTCCTAGTACCTAACATACCAAGCCCTTCACAGATACTCAATGAATGTTGAATACAAACAATACGAACATTTTTTGATCATAAGTAACAAGTTAAATAAGTTTTTCATAAGCTCTATACCTGCTTCCTACACTTTGAACAAGTTTTTTAAAATTAAACTTTTCCTTCATTAAACTGAGCACCATTCCTATTTTAAACTTTAATTTCTGCCCAATCCCTTATTCCATGCCCCAAGAAAGGGGTATTAAAGTACCAGCAAATTCCTAAGCATATGAACTATCATTGCCTCTAAATAACTACTGAATACATGATACCATCTCCCTGTTGACTGCTATCACCAAACTTCAGAACCCAAGAATCATCTCACCTAGATTATTGATATCCTTTTCCCTACTCTCCTTCTAGTTTTATTCCCCATTCTTCTGACAGGCAAATCTGATCATTCCTGATTATGAATACCAGGAAAGGAAAGTAATCAGTAATGGAATGGAAAAGTACGATAATGCCCTCAAAGAAACACAAAGAAAAAGAAACAAAAAGAAAAGAAAGAAGAGATACCTCATGACATTAATAAAGAAAAACAGTGAAACAACCAATTAGAATAACTAATAAATAAACACTAAGGTGACAGAAATAAAAATCAAGTCTATCAATTTTGAACTAAATGTGGATAGAATTCCCTAATAAAAATAGGAACTGTCAGGGGCTGCCCAGATGATGTAGTGGGTAAAAGTTCACGTGCTCTGCTTCAGTGGCCCTGTATTCACAGGTTCAGATCCTAGGAGTGGACCTACACCCCGCTCATGAAGCCATGTGGCTGCAGCATCCCATATACAAAATAGAGGAAGATGGGCACAGATGTTAGCTCAGGGCTAATCTTCTTCAGCAAAAAGAGGAAGATTGGCCACAGATGTTAGCTCAGGGCCAATCTTCCTCACCAAAAAAAAAAAAAAAGGAACTGTCAAACTGGGTTTAAAAATGAAACACAGACTATTCTGTTAATGAAAGATATAGTTAAAAAGTTAACTAAATAAAAGGAAGGGACACTAGGATTCCATGAACATGAAAACAAAAAGAAAGCAAAGGTGGCAATATTAATATTAGACAAGGTGGTATTTAAGCTTAAAATCATGAAAACAGGATAAAAAAGGTTTATTTTATAATGATAAAATAGAGAATTCATTTTAAAATATAACTGTAACAGGATGCTAAAATAGGATTCTGGTCCTAAAACAGGCTGAGGTCCCAAGAATGTGTTGGGCTATTTTCCCATGTGAGCTAAGTAAACTCAATGGAAGTAATCAGATCAGGTTCATTCTGGAAGGGACTTTGCCCAAGAGGGTCGTCTAGAGTGGCACAGTAGCCCATCAGACATACAGAACTCTCATAAGTCCAGGGTTTGAGGGTGAACATCATAAGCAATCACTAGAGATGTATTTCCTGCATAACAAGAAGTATAGTTGGAAGTTTCCAGTGGGCTATTTCATCAAGGCCCTCAAAAGTACCCCAGAAGATAAAGAGTCTGTATCTAAAATACATCAAACTTGGACAGCACCAATGACAAATCGTAATGGTCAAGTAAGTCTTTTCCTTTCAAAAGTCAACATTTTGAAATTTTATAGCAGTCAACCATAGAGAATTGTTTGTAAGGAAGAGATATTCGTAAATGCCCAATATAAACCAGTCTAAATCTTCATTTTTATTAGTTTCTCCTATTTGGTCCTACCAAAGAAAACCTAGAGGAATGGAATTAGAAAATCTAACCTGTAAAAGAACCACCAGAACCTAAAGGCACTCTTCAGAGTATAGTATAATAAAAACTCTATTTTATAGGATGACTCCAAGCTTGTAGGCATTTTTACCAGTATGATGAAAGCAAGTTTACAAAGAAAATAGGAGAATCTAAATGCCTCAAACTAATAATCATTGCATTTCCACAAAATACCCCCAAAATTAAGAACTCGGAAGAAACATAATCCTCCTACTTCTATAAAGAAGTTCTTTAATGAAGGAGGAAAAAAACTCATAAAGTTTATTTGAGAATGTAATTTCTATTCTTATTCACAATTGTTCCAGGACTGTATGCCCAGCAGAAAAAATATTTGCTCTTGACAGGTAGTAATTTTAACAATTCTCTTTCATTCCAGATGTCTAAAAGAGTTACAAGATAAAGTTCAAATTCTTTCGCATTACACATTCAGTCCCTTTATTATCTGATCCTAAATACTTCTCTATCTTCCAATATGTCCCCATTTTCACGCCTTCTGACTTAGCCATAGTGGCTTATATGTAGTTCGTCAAATATAACAGACTTTTGTTGCTTTGTCTTAGCCCATGTATTTCTCTTTTCTCTGCCTAAAAAGTTCTTCCCTCTTTCCTTCACCTGGGTAACTTCAATTCATCTTCAAGACGGCGTGTCCTGATGTCTCCTCTCCCTCCCCTGGCTGAGTTACTCCTCTTTTGTACTCCCATAATATTTTGTGTATATCTTTATGATAGTCCCTATAGTTCTATATTTTATTCACTTATTTCCTATCTTCCTCATTAAACGGTAGTACTTTTTAGGATACTGACCATGTCTAGTTTACCTCTGGATTCCCACTAACTACCTAACACAGGACTTACCACACAGAAGGTACATGTTTATATGGTCTGTCCATCTGTCTGTCTCTCTCTTTCTCATGCACACATATACACATACAAAAACATTGAGGCATATTCTTTCTGGACATATCTCTGGTGGACTGGCGGAGGGAGTTACTTTTTCCCAAATGATTTCTTTGCTGTTTCAGAAATTTACAATTTGAAGGCTTGGAAATTTCCTCATATATTTGTCATTCCTTTAAGAGGTATTTCAATTGAGACCATAACCAAACACACGGTGGATGGTAACTCTTGATTAAAGCAGGATATGTATGAATGAAAATGGTTTATTAATAAATGTAAGAATTCCCATCTGCTTGGAGTAGAAAAGCAATGTGAGTGATGAGGATGGGAAGACTGCAATTGGAGAAAACAATATTCTACACGGCAAAGAAGAACTCAACTCAAGTTTTTCTGCAAACATCACAGATCGATAATACTATAATCTGAGATCATGCTAGTTGTGTCTGTTATCAATTTATATCTTTTCAATAACTTCTAAAATTAAGTAGATGGTTCAGGTTTCTTTAATAAACATCATAAAGCAAAAAAGGCTTAGATTATTGGGTTCCAAATTTCCAAACTATTTTAGAGACACCAGAATCTGAATACCTTTTCAAAACAGAGTAATACAAAGGTTTACTTATCTACAACGTCGCATACTGAATTGATTTTTCATTTCCTTCAGTTTCCAAGAGAGCAAATAAGAAATATACAATAAAAAGACCCCATAAATTTAATTAACCTTAGGAAAATCTTCAGAGGCAGCAACAGATACAGTGAGACATAATAGTGGGCTCTTAATAAATAGTGTTGACTGATAAAAATAAGAAAAAGAGGGCCGGCCCGGTGGCTTAGCGGTTAAGTGCACGCGCTCCGCTGCTGGCGGCCCGGGTTCGGATCCCGGGCGTGCACCGACGCACCGCTTCTCCGGCCATGCTGGGGCCGTGTCCCACATACAGCAACTAGAAGGATGTGCAGCTATGACATACAACTATCCGCTGGGGCTTTGGGGGAAAAAAATAAATAAATAAAATCTAAAAAAAAAAAAAAAAAAAAAAAAAAAGAAAAAGATAGGGCCGGCCTAAGTTCGTGCGCTCCGCTTCAGCGGCCTGGGGTTCACAGGTTTGGATCCCAGGCACGGACCTATGCACCACTTAGCAAGCCATGCGGTGGCAGGCATCCCACATATAAAGTAGAGGAAGATGGGCACAGATATTAGCCCAGGGCCAATCTTCCTCAGCAAAAAGAGGAGGATTGGTAACAGTTGTTAGCTCAGGGCTGATCTTCCTCACAAATAAATAAATAAATAAATAAATAAGAAAAAGACAGAAGACTAGAGGATAGAGAGCTTGCTTGCTACACATACTCTAACCATGACAAGCCGTCTCATAAATGCATAGAAGATAATGTGGATGAACCAGCACAAAGCTGATCCTATTACAAAAATTAAACAAAACAAAGAAAAAATCTCAGAAAGTCCAATGTTTTCTTTATATGTTAAAGTATAAAGTTACAGTCTTGGTGTTCTCTGAGAATAGATTAAGTCAATGTAAAAGAAGAAATAGAAACTTAGGTTGAATGCTAAGAAATTTCTAACTCAAGGACTGAGAAAACTAGACCATGGAACAAAGAACTTGTATATTTATGTAAATAGTATTGACAGTGTTACTTGGATACACCTGGAAGTTTAAAAAATGGACAAAACTTTTGGTTAAGGCCTCCCTAACCTAGTCTCCTTCTTTTCCAACTCATTCCCCAACCTATTACTAAAATCACTCCAAAAGCACAAATCTAACCATGTTAGCTCGCTCTCTGCTTACAAATCTCTAATGGTTCTCTAACACCGATGGGATAAAGTCCAAATTCTACACTACAACATAAAAGATTCTTCATAATCTGATCCCAATCTACCTTTCCAGTCTCTACTTCTTTCAATCATTTTTCATTATTCTGTAATTTACTACATTAATTCATTTATTTCACAAACTTCTTGTTCTTTCTCCATTAGAGCCTTTCACATACTGTTCCTTCTACTTAGAATATTCTACTCCCTTTCTACTGGATGAAATTCTACTTGTCCTTTAAGGCTCTGCTCAAATAGCATCTGCCTTGTGAAGCCTTTCAAGATTCCACCATGCAGAGTATCTGATTCCACTTATGTGCTTGCACAGAATTTTATACGTGCTCTAACTTATAGCACTAGATGTTTACATGTCTATCTGCTATAAAAGATTAGGACTAGCAGCCGGCCCGGTGGCGCAAGTGGTTAAGTGCGTGTTCTCCGCTTCGATGACCCGGAGTTCGCAGGTTCAGATCCGGGGCACGCACTGACGCACCGCTTGTCAAAGCCATGCTGTGGCGGCGTCCCATATAAAGTGGAGGAAGATGGGCACGCATGTTAGCCCATGGCAAATCTTCCTCAGCAAAAAAAAAAGATTAGGACTAGAAGACAGGGGATATGTTATTATTCCTAGTTCAAAGTACAAAATCTGGCTCATAATAGTAATTTAATAAATATTTGTTCAGACCCCAATTGTTTCAAATCATTTGATATGATAGTTCTTGAAACTTATTAGATAAAACTATTTTAAGATTGTTTTACCTAAAATAGTTTAAAATAAGGTTTTTTGTTTTATGTGTTTATTAATCATTTTAACTGGCTATCCCTACGTAAGTTGTGCAATTATTTTCATTTAAATTTAGTGGAAATCCTGCAAAAAGATCCCTTTAGTTTAAATATATAAAAATACTCACTTCTATATTTGGCAGAGTTATTGTCACCTGTTCACCTTTGCCGACCTCAAGCTCTCCTTCACAAGAAGTGTCAATAGAAGCAGGTTTGAAGTCATCTAAAAATAGACACAGATGTGGATTTTTATAAGATGGAACAATACCTGGATACCTAGATATCAAAAACATGAGCATGTTTCAGTGTGATAAATCATTTTTCAATAGCCAGTAATTAAAATGGTTTAGAAGTCTTTGTATTACAAAGAAACAAACAAAATACAATCCACTTTATTGCTGTATGTATAATTCTGAGAAAAAAAGAAATAGCTTAAACACTATTCCTCAAACCATGCTCCCTCAGAATCCTGTTTAGATCAAGATGAACTAGACTGTGATGTTCCACTGCTGAAAACTAAATAATGTCAGTGTTTTCACAATTTGTTAAAAACTGGTAACAGTAGAATGTTTTCGATTTTCAGTCTTTTTCTCCCATAAATTTTTCTTAAACAACCTTGGGTGCCTACTATCACTTGTCTGCTGTCCTAGTGGAATACAAAATGAATGAATACACAGCAAAGACATATTCACGGCTAAACTTAAGAAAAAGCAATCTTATTTAGTTTAAAGCTTCAGTTTTTCATGTATATGCACACTACTAAAGGATGTGTAAATGTAACCAAATCTGCCACTTCAGAAGAAATTAAATTTTCATTCTGAGTTAAATCATAATTCAAATGATGTCATTGGAATATATTACCTAGAAGGAACTTAGGGTACTGACATATTTCACATGCTGAACAAGCTTAAACATCTCTAAGATATGAAAGCCACTTAAAAATAATTCACATAAATATATATCAATGACTGATAATAATTCTGATATAGAATTCCTCGAGTTATATTTATATTTTCTAGGTTAACTTTTTTTTTTTAATTGATGTTTTAATGGTTTTTAACATTGTGAAATTTTGGGTTGTGCATTTTTGTTTGTCCATCACCATATATATGACTCCCTTCACCCCTTGTGCCCACCCCCCCGCCACTGCCCCTGGTAACCACAGTACAGTTTTCTCTGTCCATGTGTTGGTTTATATTCCACATATGAGTGAGATCACACAGTGTTTGTCTTTCTCTTTCTGGCTTATTTCACTTAACATAATACGCTCCAGGCCCATCCATGTTGTTGCAAATGGGATGATTTTGTCTTTTTTTATGGCTTAGTAGTATTCCATTGTATATATATACCACATTTTCTTAATCCAATCGTCAGTCGAGGGCCACTTAGGTTGCTTCCACTTCTAGGCTATGGTGAATAATGCTGCAATGAACATAGGGGTGCATAAGCCTCTTTGGATTGTTGATTTCAGGTTCGTTGGATAGATTCCCAGTAGTGGGATGGCTGGGTCATAGGGCATCTCTATTTTTAAGTCTTTGAGGAATCTCCATATCTAGGTTAACTTTTTATTAAAATATAGCATACACGCAAAATAGAACATAAATCATAAACTTGATGAATTTTCACAAAGTGACACATGGGTGTAATCAGTAACCAGATCAAGAAATAGAACATTATCAGCTCCTGAGAGGCCCCTCTCAATTACCCCTACCCCAGGAGATGTATCTTTATATTAACAGGGAAGCCCCAAAGGCAAAAAGTCGAAATCCAAAGTAATGAATATTTATTAGTGGAATTTAGGAAACTATAATGGGCAGATCTTGGGAAAGGAGAATCTTCCAGTACTCATCAAATCATCACTCTGTCAATAAATAAAGGCTGGCCCTGCTTCACAATGACAATTACAACAGCTAACATTTATGGAACACTTACAACATGCCAGGCACCTTGCTTAACACTTCATATTTAATTCTCATAACAATTCTATGAAAAGAAATGAAATCCATTTCTCAGTTCCTTAAACACATATGAATATAAACAACTCACACAAAGTATTCTTTATAATATGGTTTATTCTTCATGCTGCTTTAATTCAAAACTGAATACAGGCAATAACCATCTCTTAAAATCTTGATGCTTATTCCTAGATTTTAAGAAACAGACAAAAAAATAACATAAGCAAAACCACATGGTCATCTCAATAGACACAGAGAAGGCATTTGACAAGATACAACATCCATTTATGATAAAAACTCTCAACAAAATGGGAATAGAAGGAAACATAATAAAGGCTATTTATGACAAACCCACAGCCAACATCATACTCAATGGGGAAAGACTGAAAGCCATTCCTCTGAGAACAGGAACGAGGCAGGGCTGCCCACTCTCACCACTCCTGTTCATCATAGTACTGGAGGTTTTGGCCAGAGCAATTAGGCAAGAAAAAGGAATAAAAGGAATCCAAATAGGTAACAAAGAAGTGAAACTCTCACTATTTGCAGACGACATGATTTTATATATAGAAAACCTAAAGAATCCATTGGAAAACTATTAGAAATAATCAACAACTACAGCAAAGTTGCAGGGTACAAAATCAATCTACAAAAATCAGTTGCATTTCTGTATGCTAATAATGAACTAACAGAAAGAGACCTCAAAAAGATAATACCATTTACAATTGCATCAAAAAGAATAAAATACCTAGGAATAAATCTTACCAAGGAGGTGAATGACCTATACAATGAGAACTACAAGACATTATTGAAAGAAATCAATGACGACATAAAGAAATGGAAAGATATCCCATGCACGTGGATTGGAAGAATAAACATAGCTAAAATGTCTATATTACCTAAAGCAATCTACAGATTCAATGCAATCCCAATCAGGATCCCAATGACATTCTTCACAGAAATAGAAAAAAGAATACTAAAATTTATAAGGGGCAACAAAAGACCCCGAATAGCTAAAGCAATCCTAAGAAAAAAGAACAAAGCAGGAGGCATCACAATCCCTGACTTCAAAACATACTACAAAGCAACAGTAATCAAAACAGCATGGTACTGGTACAAAAACAGACACACAGATCAATGGAACAGAATTGAAAGCCCAGAAATAAAACCACACATATACGGACAGCTAATTTTCAACAAAGGAGCCAAGAACATACAATGGAGAAAGGAAAGTCTCTTCAATAAATGGTGTTGGGAAAACTGGACAGCCACATGCGAAAGAATGAAAGTGGACCATCTGCTATCGCCATTAACAAAAATTAACTCAAAATGGATCAAAGACCTGAAGGTGAGACCTGAAACTATAAAACTCATAGAAGAAAATATAGGCAACACACTATTTGACATTGGTCATAAAGGAATCTTTTCAGATGACATGTCTACCCAGACTAGGGAAACTAAAGAAAAAATAAACAAGTGGGACTTCATCAGATTAAAGAGCTTCTACAAGACAAACGAAACCAGAATCAAGATGAACAGACAACCCACCAGCTGGGAGAAAATATTTGCAAAACATACATCTGACAAGGGGTTGATCTCCATAATATATAAAGAACTCACACAATTGAACAACAAAAAAACAAACAACGCGATCAAAAATGGGCAGAGGAAATGAACAGACACTTCTCCAAAGAAGATATACAGATAGCCAATAGGCACATGAAAAGATGTTCAACATCATTAATCATCAGGGAAATGCAAATCAAAACAACACTAAGATATCACCTCACGCCCGTTAGAATGGCTATAATCACCAAGACAAAAAACAACAAATGTTGGAGAGGATGTGGAGAAACAGGAACCCTCATACACAGCTGGTGGGAATGCAAACTGGTACAGCCTCTATGGAAAATGGTATGGAGATTCCTCAAAGAATTAAAAATAGAGATGCCTTATATTCCAGCCATCCCACTACTGGGAATCTATCCAACGAACCTGAAATCAACAATCCAAAGAGGCTTATGCACCCCTATGTTCATTGCAGCATTATTCACCATAGCCAAGAAGTGGAAGCAACCTAAGTGGCCCTCGACTGACAACTGGATCAAGAAAATGTGGTATATATATATACAATGGAATACTACTCAGCCATAAAAAAAGACAAAATCGTCCCATTTGCAGCAACATGGATAAGCCTGGAGGGTATTATGTTAAGTGAAGTAAGCCAGAAGAAGAAAGACAAACACTGTATGATCTCACTCATATGTGGAATATAAACCAACACATGGACAGAGAAAACTCTATTGTGGTTACCAGGGGCAAGGGGGCTGGGGAGTGGGCACAAGGGGTGAAGGGAGTCATATATATGGTGATGGACAAACAAAAATGTACAACCCAAAATTTCACAATGTTGAAAACTATTAAAACATCAATAAAAAAAAATGTCCTCAACTTTCTAAGTTTAACTATCCTTCAAGGTTCTGCTCATCAATGTAAGTATTCCTCTAAATATTCCTCAATCTTCTTCATCACTCACTTCTAATCATTATGTCTTCTTTCATAACATCTTTCAGAGCCGTCTCCTTCGATTCTTGCTGAGGACAAACTGGTTTTCAATCAACAAAAGGCTAAACTATCAAAGTACTACAGCTTGCCCTTCTGCTTTTCTCTGTGCTTTTGCTCTCTTAGAATTTGAATCCTATTTCAATGTCCTCTCTTTCATGAAGGAGGGAAGCCCTTCCCTACTCTCCAAAATCTCAGGGTGCAGCCCTTTCCCTACTCTCCAAAAATCTCAATTTCTTATCCACTTCTGTAGCATTTACCACACCACTCATCAAAACCTAATATAAATTACCTGATATTATTTACCTCTTTGTGGACATGTCCTATTAGACTGTAATTTTTTAAAGCACAATGCCTCATACTTTAATTCCTACAGAATTGTGGCTCCTAGCACAATATCTTTAATATAATGGGTACATAAAAGATCTCTGTAATTGACTCTAGTTCATATTGTTTACCCTTTTCTGAACCACCTTTAACCTTATTTTAAGTATAAACTTATTTAAGCTAACTTATGCGTAAAAGGCTTGTTTTCTACTTGTTTCCTGAGAATCAGATTCAACTCTACTTCAAGACTCTCATTTCTTTAGGGTAGATATTGCCATATTCCTTTTGTACTTTTCATAGTATACTTCTGTTCTCATAGAGTGCACCCATCACTTATTAGTTGACAGTAAAGAATTCTCTATGATAAATATGTAAAACATTAGAAATAACATCCTAGAGTAAAACCACGGCCCTCTGACTTCCCATATTTTTCTGACGGTGACACAAAGGACAACATTGAGAGGTGTGACTGTCATTTAACTACAGCTAAATAATGTGTTAGAGGAGAGGCCAGACAGGTAACTCAAGGCAGTGAAGCTGACCAGCATGAACCATAGTGACCTAGAGAATGATTAAGCCCAATGTCAAAGAGAACAACCACAACCCGGCTCCAGCCAATCGCTGCCAAGAGGAATATGGGCTCAGTATTGCCAAGTTATCTTCTGATTTTTTGAAGAGAAACTGGTAATCCATATTTTTGTATAAAAGATCTTGATTTTTAGGTATTTACAACTAATTCATGTTAAAACTACAACAACTGTGTGGGTCAAATAAAGCATCACGAAAGTCAAACTCAGCCAATAGGCTGTTAATCTATAACCTCGGTTTTGGTGTTTAAAAGTTGATTCTTTTTCTTTGTATCAATCACTTTTGATCTCCACAACAACTCTTTGAATTGAATATTGTCACTTATATTTTACAAATGGGGAACTCCTCTAAAGTAATGAAGCCAAGAAAAGATGAAGTCAGGAACTCAAGCCACATACTCTATCCACTCATTTTACATAGCTTCTTTGCCTTATATCCACAGTTCTCAACTTTTGTTTATGTTGTGGGGAGTGTTAGAAGATGAGGAATAGTCATAAGTCCCTGTGGGAATCTGATGAAAATTATAGACCAGCCATAGATCCTCTCCACAGAAAAATGCATATAATAGCATACATATCAAATACTGTATAATTTCAAGGGATTCACAAGCCCCTGAAGCCTATTGATGCCTATAGTATACGAGATAACTATAAGAGACAGAAATGTACTCAAAATATCTGTAGCTTTACTTAATGATAAGTACAAATTTATAATCAATAAGTCTGTCAAAAACTATTCTGATCCTAATTACATTTCTAATTATTCTCTTGTTAGAATTAATAAATTCCACTGTTTATTACTCATTTTATTAAAGTGTTTTCTTTTATTTAGCTTCAAACAAGTTTTTTTTAAGTATATAATGTTTGAGTTTCAAGGGATTGAGTATAGCTCTATAATTATAACATTTGTTGAATAATCTCATGTTCATGCTTTCTATGCTTCCAAATGTCAAATGTATTCTTTTCTAAGTTGCTATGATTCCAGACTAAATACAGTAGTCTCCCCTTATTTGCAGCAGATATGCTCCAAGACCCCCCGTGGATGTGTGAAACCGCAGATAGTACCGAACCTTATATATACTATGTTTTTTTCCTATACATACACACCTATGATAAAGTTTAATTTATAAATTAGGCACAGTAAGAGATTAACAATAACTAACAATAAAATAGAACAATTATAACAATAAACTGTAATAAAAGTTAATGTAGGAGGCCGGCCCCGTGGCTTAGCAGTTAAGTGCGCAAGCTCCGCTGCTGGCGGCCCAGGTTCGGATCCGGGCGTGCACCGACGCACCGCTTCCCCAGCCATGCTGAGGCCACGTCCCACATACAGCAACTAGAAGGATGTGCAACTATGACATACAACTATCTACTGGGGCTTTGGGGGAAAAAAAAAGGAGGAGGATTGGCAATAGATGTTAGCTCAGAGCCGGTCTTCCTCAGCAAAAAAGAGGAGGATTAGCATGGATGTCAGCTCAGGGCTGATCCTCCCCCCGCAAAAAAAAAAAAAAAAAAGTTAATGTAGATCTTAGCAACCTCAGCGTATAATTTTTTTCTTCCCTTAATTAAGTCAAGAACTTTCACCTTTCATTTAAAGGAATCACTTTACAGCTTCTCTTGGAGATATCCAAATTGCCAGCATCAGCACTCTTGTGTTTTGGGGCCATCATTAAGTAAAATAAGAGTTACTTAAACACTGCTATACTGCGACAGTCAATCCAATAACCAAGATGGCTACTAAGTGACTAACAGGCAGGTAGCATATACAGCATGGATATGCTGGACAAACAGATGATTCACATCCTAGGTAGGATAGAGTAGGACAGGGTGAGATTTCATCATACTACTCAGAATGGCACACAATTTAAAACTTATGAATTATTTCTGGAATTTTCCATTTAATATTTTTGGACCACAGTTGACCATCGGTAACAGAAACCGAGGAAGGCGAAATCTCTGATAAAGAGGGATTACTGTAGTTTCTTTCTTTCGGTACTTCTTGGTTTGGAAACCTCACCACCAATTTTACCATTCATTTATTCTCTCTGGATTTCCTTCATCCTGCTATTTTCTTCAGGTTTACAGTACAATTACTTATATTACATAAAGAGTAGAAAAACATTTTCTACTTTGTACTTAATACTTTTTCTGTCAACGTTGATCACTTTTCTGACTATTTTGGCTGAAGCATCACATAATGTCAATATCTTCATAAAAGAATCCAAAATTACTATCATAAATTTACTTCCTGAGATTTGAATTAATTCAACTAACTCCAAAACCCACACCCTTTCCAATATACTGCACTGATCAGAGAACATTAACTGTGAATATAATTTTAATCCTATTTTTCATTTGTGTACTTTCTAATATTTGCTCACACCAAAGCTTAACAACCACCTTTTGGGGAGTGGCTCCACTTGACACCTCAGACAGCCTTCCTGTACTCACTGCCCATGAGTTCATCATTTCATGACAGCAAAAAGTGGTGTCATTTACAAACTTAAGAATTTCAACATTTATTCCTTTATCTGCATATAAATTGTAAAACTAGCACTAGCCCAAATCGAAAATTTATTCTAGTGGGTCCTGTTACTCAAACTCTTCTACCCAGTGAAACATTTGTTGCTAAGCATTTAGCTTATCATTTATAGAACATCCCATGTCTTCCCTACCACATGCCAGCTATCTTTTTGACAGGTTTTATCGCCAAGCCCTGATAAATGCTTTTTGGAAGTCTAAGTAAATTACATTCATTGGCACTCCTCATATACACATGAATATAACCCTTCAAGAATAATGGTAACTACTATTTATTCTCTACCATGCACCAAATACTGTGCTAGGTTGTTTCTGCTATGTTATTTAATCCTTAAAAACTTTGAAATGTTGATATTATTATTATTTTATATATAAGAAAACTGAGGTTGAGAGCTTAGAGAATGTTTCCAAAGTTACACTACATATATAGGTGATGGAGACCAGAATTCACATCCAGGTTTTTTCAAGGCCTCAGCATATTGGACAGTCTTTACCTCTATACATAAAGATAGAATTTTACTTCCTTGCAGATTACATTGACTTCAGTGTTTGTTATAAATTAGGTCCATCTGCTCTGTATGAAAGTCAGATTTCCTATTCTATCGTTTCCATCCCTCACTCTGAGTCCTTAAGAGTGAGGATCATATGGGAAATGAACCTATCCTCAAGGATAATGACTAGTATTATTTAAATAAAGTTAGAAATATTCTGCCTGCTTCAACAATAAGAATAAAACTAAGGGCTGAAAACCTTTCTAATGTCTTCCACAGGACTAAGAGTGTATTCAAACCTCTGGGTCTATTGTGGTTGTTATTACTGCTGTTGTTTTGCTTATTTTTGTTTATTTTCATTCTTGTAGTTGGATCATCTGATTCTCTGACTCTGAAGACACAATTCCAGCATTTTGAGAACTTTTATAAATGAAAGGTTCTGAAGCACCTGCCAAGTGTTTTTCAAAGGCTTTTTTTTATTCACTTAATTTGGGGTTCATGCCCTTAAAAAGAGAATATATACCTGAGTTATATGAAAATATATTCTTGAGTAAATTTTTTTTTTTTTGGTGGGGAAGATTGGCCCTGAGCTAACACCTGTGCCAATCTCCCTCTATTTTGTATGTGGGACGCTGCCACAGCATGGCTTGATGAGCAGTGTGTAGGTCCACGTCCGGGATCCAAACTGGCGAACCCTGGGTCGCCAAAGTGGGGTGCGCGAACTTAACCACTACGCAACTGGGTCGGCCTCTGAGAAGTTTTTATAATCTTAAAGTTTGTAATTTGAAAAATTAATACTAAAACTACTGCATACCTGAGAAAGAAGAGGAAAGGAGAGAGGAGATATTATTTGAGAGAAAGGCATGGAGAAACCAGATAAGAACTATATCATACTTTTGGAAAATGGGACTGAAGGAGAGAAACTGCACAGCCAGCACTAGCTGTCTCACTGTGGGGCTCCTTGGATGAGAGTTAGATAAAGAAGAATAAACCAGAGACACTGTTGAAGATCTTCTGTTTGCAAATACCTCCCTCATTTATTCTACCAATTGGATATTAATTTTGCTTAATAAAACCCTTTTATAAAATGTAAATATATCCTTGGAAAGTTCAACCTATTGGTTCTTCATACCTTTACTGTGAGTTACTATCATTAGATTATCTAAAACTTAAGTAAACTTTTGGAGAATGTGAGTTTTAATTGGGTGTTTTGATGGAAGCGTGGAACACTTCAGAATAAAAACCATAGAGATCTCTGGACAGTCTAAGGGCAGAATGACTGAGAAAGGTGGAATGATGAGACACAAAGGAATGGCAGGGCTGGGGAAAGGAAGTGAAAAACTACCTACTTCACAATTTTGCCACAGAAAAATAAGAGGTTATGATTCAATGACCTCAGAGTTTCCTTTCCGCTCTATAATTCTATGAGGGCTATTATGCAAAGAAGGAATGTTTTACATGCCAAATCATAATATGCTACATTTTCCTTCCTGGAATCTACACCATCCAACTATTAAAGCAAAAGAGCTCCCTTTTCCACCTCAACAAACAAAAAAGAATAATTTATCAAAACTAGTCCCAGAGGACAACCAAGAGAAAATCAAAAGAAATCATAGGGAGGTTAAGTATCTTTTTAATGAAGAAATTAAAGACACACCCTCCAACACTTTGATAATCAGTATTTGATAAGTGACCGAATGAAATCAGGGGTCCAAAAGAGATACAGATCAGAATGGTTCAGAATCTCACCCCAGGAACACACTAAATAAGAACCTCATCAGCCAGAGACAGAAAAAGTGAAGAAGGGAGAGAATATTTCCCCACCAGCCCCAGGCATTCTCTGCCCCCTGCATAATAGTTGAGTTCTTTGCTCTCTTCCATTTGCCACATTATTTTCCTTTCCACCTCTGCATCATCCACCAGTCACGCCTGTCTCCACAGTCACCCATGCAGACCCTGCCCACAAAGTTTCCTTTTCTGCCTGTTGGTCTCACTTGAATCTCTCTGCCCAGGGTTTACCCACACCTGCTCGACTCCGGCTCCTTCCACTGACCTTCTAGGACCTCACGGAGGGCAGCGGATCGCGCTGGCACCCCATTCTCCAGCAGAGGAAGGAGGTCTGTGGGAACACAGCTCAGAGAGGTCTGTGCCTTCACACCCCCATACCCAGAGCTCCCCCTCTTTCCCCGGGGTCATCCTCACTCACAGCGCACAGTGTGGAAGGCGCAGCGCGGATACTTCTCGAAACTCTCGCCTAACTTGAGAACCCGCTCGCGACTGTCAATGCGCGGGCGTCCCCCTGTTCCATTCATCATTATGCTCGGGCTCCGACTTGGCCTCCACTCGCGCCGCTCGCTACCATCTGCCACCTCAGCCTGAACCAGCTGCACTTGTTGCGGCCCGCCCAGCCACCACGGACTCCGCCCCCCGCCCGACGCGCGCGGCCCCACCGGGCGCTTCTCGCGTGCGATTGGTTGCCTGGCTAGTGGCGCCCCGCCCCTTGGCTCCGTGGATCCTGGTCCCGCCTCCAGGCCCATTCCCGCGTTGCGACGCACGCCGTCCCGGGAAGCCGCGCAAGGGAGGTGGGTGGTGGGAGCGGAGTGTTTTGGTGGAGGAACGCTGAGCGAGCATGAGGTAACCGTCCGAAGTTGGCGGCTGGGGAAGGAGAGGGCCCCGGGATAGCGGCAGGCCGGCACCCCAAGGTTTCTGGGCCAACTGACCCGGCACGTAGGGGCTCTTAACGGGAGAATCGGCGTGCTCCACGCCCTTTCTGTGGAGATCTGGTGTGGAAACTGAGGCCCGGGGAGGGGCGGAGTCTGGGCACAAGGCCTGGCGTCTTGCCCAAGGCCTGGTAGCGCCAGAGCTGGGTCTAGAATGCCGAGTAAAAGACCCCGCGGCCTCGGAGCCTCGGTCCTTGGACCTGACTGGAGGCGACGCCGTTACCTCAGCAATCGTTTTCTGACCTTCTGTCCCAGCGGAAGTTCCCGGTGGTGTCAGGACCGGGACAGGGGACCGGGAGGGAGAGGAAAAAATGATTCGGAGTTAGGAACTGCAGATGTTTAGGATCAGTTGCAAGTCGATTGCATCGGGTTGCTTCTTTTATTTATTTCCTTCACGGTGATCCGCGGCCGCGGTAACGGCGGTGATCCGTGGAGGCCGGGAAGACGAGGTTCCCAGAGGATCGAGCTCGTGCTCTGGCAACAGGGTAATAGCATTAATAGTTGAAAACTAATTGTCTTTTTTCTCTGTCAAAGGTTCGTGAGTTCAATGGTAAAGAGGAGAGAAGTGCTGTATTAGAGGAGAAGCGCCCATGAGAAAGTTTACAAATCGTTGCCATATCAGGTGGCGGTCTTTCTGGGTAGTTATGTGATCAGACTCTACTCCTTCACTGACCTTCTGCCTTAGCCAGATTTGTCGGTTTATCGTTCCAGGCGGGTAGATGGATGTGTCTCCCGCAACCTCTCTGCTTGTCTTAATTGTGCTCTTTTAAGGGGTACTCTGTTTCATGTGGTAGTTAAGCGCTCAGCTTCTGGAGCCAGAATTTTTGGACTTGAACCTCAGCTTCATACTGTATAGTGTGACCTGTGCAAACCAAAGTTAAGTATGCTCGTCGTTAATACTGGGGGAAAAATAATAGTACTTATACCTGAGAGTTGGTGAGAGGGTTAAATGAGTTAATACATGAAAGCGTTTAAAACAGTTCATGGCATATAGTAAAAGCTCTCCAAATGGTTATTATTGAGGCTTAACTCTGCTCTCATGCAACATTTTAGGACGATCCGTGGTGGCTGCCTTCTCTTCTAAATCTTGAATTATTCTAGGAGGTAGGAATTGCTGTTTTGTTTACTTTACAGCTAAGAAAACTTGTTCAGGGATGCCCAGTCCACCAACTCTGTGGTTTGTATTCTTATTGTCTGTGTCATCTATTTGGCACTTAACGCTTTTTATATAATTATTTTACATATATGTATATATGTGTGTGTGTATACTTTTCTTTCCCAACCAGAACGTGAGCAGGGAATCTGTCCTATATAAAATCTTTGTGACGCTTGCATCTAACATAGTGCCTTACACACATGTGGTGATAATGACAATATTTCAGTGATGTTTCATTATGTTAGCCAGAGAGCAAGAACAGTGTTTCAAGTCGATTTTACCTTAAAAAGGCTTCCAATCAGAAATCTGAGGTTTCCATTTTGTGAGAAGGAGAAAAGCAGAGGGTCAGGAAATTGAGTTTTGGAATGCTCAAAGTTTGTGCAATTATTCATTCTTCCAACATGTATTTATTAAGTACCTACCACAGGCCAGGCACTAGTCTAGCCTCTGGGAATGTAGTAGTGAACCAGAGAGATAAGAAGACAACCAAGGATGGTATGAATTCTGCCCTTGTGAAGCTTACTTTCTAATATGAATTTTCTCTAAACATATATTAAAATGAATTCTGTTGTACTAGCCCAGAAATAAACAAATAGATTAATGAACTAAATAGATTCTAAAAATATGCCCAAGTGACATTTCAGATTGCTTCTATTATATCTCTTCATGAGAAATTACCTTAGGAATTTCTGACAGCTATGTGCATTTGTTCTTTTTTCACCAATCTGTAACCTCATCTAACTTGAAAAAATTTAGATTTCTTACACCATTCACAAAAATAACTTACATGTGTATTGAAGATATAAATAAAGATATAAGTAAATGAAGGTAAGTAAAACAAAACTATAAAAACACTAGAAAAAATTAGGAGAATATATATTAGCACTTAGGATAGAGAGAACCTTTCTAAGCATGACACCAAAGGCAGAAGCCATAGAGGTAAAGATTGTTATACTTGACTATAAAAAATTTGTAAAACTATGGTAAAGCCACTATAATCAAACTTAAAAAATTATATGACAGACAAGGAGAAAGTGTTTACAGCCAATATAAAGGATAAAGAGTTCATATCCCTGTATGAATAGATTAAAGCTTCTGTGAAAGAATAAGACAAGCCGATAGAAAAATTAAGAGATATGAATAGAAAATATATGAAAGAAGAAATGGCCAGTGAACATGAAATGTGCCTAACCTACTAATAATCAAAGAAATACAAATTAAAACAAGATGATACCATTTTTCATCTAGTGGATTAGCAAAAATGTAGAAGAACATATTATGTATTAGTAAACTTATAGTAAAATGAGCACCCTCATACATTGTTGGTGGAAGTATAAATTAGAACACCCATTTTAGAGAAAAATTTGGTATCATCTAATCAAAATTTTAAAGATATATCCTGTGACCAAGCCATCCAACTTCAAGGGAAATTCACTCTACCAGTACTAGCATGAGTGCCTAAACACATGTACATTGATATTCATTGCAGCATTGCTTGTGATAGTGTACACTCTGAATGACTTCCAGTAGACAGGATGTTTAAATACATTTTGATGCACTCTTCCAAAGGAAGCATAGCAGAATGCAGCCATTGGAAAGAATGAGATAACCCTCTATGTAGTCTCTTGGAAAGTTATATGCCTACTATGTGCCAAGAGTTGTGCTGGGCTTTCTTTAAAATATTTCCAGAAAACTTGTTTTTTAATGATTTATATTTTACCTAATAAGGGATGATTTTTGGATGCATGTATTAGGCCAACTCGTCAATATAAAGGATGGGCTGTGGTGCCAGTTATGAAGAATAACAGATAAAAAGTGAGTTAGAAGTAGGTCACTTGGGAATATGTTTTGTGTTTTTTACTGTTTTACATGGGAGGGAATATAATGAACATTGTAATGAAAACCACAGACTTTGAAGTCAGACTGATCTGAATTTGAGTACTGACTCTACCACATGCAGTTGGAACCAGAACAAGTTTGTCAACTTCTTCGAGCTTTATTTTTCTTACCTGTAAAATGGAGATGATTATAGGCTCTACTTCATAGTCCTGTTAGGATTAAATAAGATAATGCATGTAGAAGCACTTAGCACAGTGCTTAGTTCATAGTAAACACTTAATGTATGTTAGCTTTTATTAATTATAGGTAAAGATTATGCTTTTTTTAAATGATGACATTTTGAGCTTTGAATGCCTTAAATTAAAACTTTTTATAAAGAAAAGTTTTAGAAACAAACTGAATCAGGATGTGGATTTTTTTTTTATTTTAATATAATTGATTTTATTCACTATGCTGTTTATAAGCAAGCTTTGGTTATCTTATAATTACATAACATTTCTGAGTTTGGTGTTGGAGATCCCCAAGACCAACCCCAGTTTCAGTGATTTGCTAGGAGGGCTCACAGTTCTCAGGATATGTAGTCATTCACAGCTATGATTTATTACAGTGAAAGAATACATAGCAAAATCAGCAAGGGAAAAGACACATGGGGCAAAAGCCAGAGGAAAAGAGATGCAGACTTCCAAGAGTCCTCTCCCAGTGGGATCACATAAGACACGCTTAATTCCTCCTGCAATGAATTGTGACAACATGTTGAAGTGTTGTCTACCAGGGAAGCACACTAGGGGTTCAGTGACCAGAGTCTTTATTGGCGGATGGTCATGTAGGCATCCTCTGCTGTTATGTACCATTCCAAATTTCGGGAAGGAAGGCAGGTGTTCATCATAAACCACATTGTTTTTACAAACAGTTTAAGCACAGTGAACCACTCTTATTAGGGAATGGTGGAAACCCTCCTGAAATCCAAGTTCCTAGACACCAGCCAAGGGCAATCTTGTAAGGAGCTGTTTGAAAGGATAGCAGTCTCAGGCCTGTGTTAGCTCTTTTCTGCACAGTTTCTCTCTTATGATAAAAGAAAATTCCTGGTCTAGGATTGTTGTGCCGACTAGAGAGAGTGCATGTGAAGCACCAAGCACAGTTCCTGACTCTTAATGAGTGAATAATAAACAACACTGTAACTGTTACTGTAAGGTATAAGGGTCTCTAGCTCTTTTAGAGGTACGCTAGTTAGAAAAACAAGAGTTTTCTGTAAGGAAGAAATGAAAAAAAATCTACTCTTCACTTCTCAAAGAAAGCAGGCAAAGCTGTTTTCCTTTATATTGAAACTATATTTCAAACATTACTTAGGGAGTGAATATTTTAGGGCTGTTTGACCTTTATTTTTCTGAATCTATTAAAATATAGGTGATATGAAAAATGAAGCCAACAGGTACAGACCCAAGGATCTTATCTCTAGCTGCTGAAGTTGCAAAAAGTCCTGAGCAGAATGTCCCTGTTATACTGTTGAAGTTAAAAGGTAAGAAAATCTTTGTGATTGGCTAACACTGTTTAAGCAACAAAACAATTCCATCATGGGTACAACTTTAGCATTTGTTTCTGATTTGTTCGGAGAAATCTTAGCATTGTGATAAAGCAGTGATTTTTTTTCCTTTTTAATGACTTTTTAGTTATTATTCATCCTGTAAAAATACAGATAGCTCTTGGATTTATTGAGCAAAAATAAGTATATCTTATTTCCTTTTGCCTTAGAAATAATAAACAACACACCTTTAGGAAGCTCAGAGTTGAAGAAAATCAAACAAGATATATATTGTTATGACCTCATTCAATATTGCCTCTTGGTCCTCAGTCAAGATTGTTCTCGAATCCAGGGTGGTTGGACTACAATTTCCCAGCTTACACAGATATTAAGGTAAAATGAAGCAGTAAGTCAGCTTGTTCTTGAGGAATATAGTAGTAGATTCTTATTTTCAACACTTGCTTCTTTTTATTCATCTGCCTAACAAGCAGTGGCAACCTCCTGTGGTAGGTTATGGTTGTACTTTTCCTTCATACTATATATTATTATTCATAACTGTATTTTTGAATATTTCACTATCTAAAATTTTATTCCATCAACTCTGTGAAGATGGTGATCATGTGTTTTGCTCACCACTGAATCCCAAGTACCTAACAGACTCTTCATTGACTAAGGAATATATGAAGAAGTGAAGATACTAAGATAGAAGTGAAGATATCATCATACAAAGCAGAATGAAATAGTGCTGAAATGAAAGTCATAAGCAAAGTACTATAGAACAGCTATAGAAACTGTTTATTTCACTGTGTATTGATTTAGCTATCTCAACTGGATATTTCATTAGGTAACCCAAATCCCATCAATAAAATTTAGAAGCAGCATTTACTCATCTACTGCCATGCTAGAAATTAAGAGAAAAGAGAGCAAAATCTTTTTTTTAAAGGAGACAATAAAATAAACCAGGTGTTCTCAGTGTCTAAGCCACTTCCTAATTAAGTAACTGGAAGTGTGCATTACTAATTGGATCTTAGCTTTCAAAACTGCTTACTCCTAATTTGTTACTAGATAAAGGCCAGATTCAAGGTATACAGTTAGAAAAAACAATTAACAAATGTACATAATATTCTTTTCTTTTCTGTGCCGATGGTACAGCACATTTTTTTTTTTTTTTTTTGGTGAGGAAGATCAGCCCTGAGCTAACATTCATGCTAATCCTCCTCTTTTTGCTGAGGAAGATCGGCTCTGAGCTAACATCTATTGCCAATCCTCCTCCTTTTTTTTTTTCCCCCAAAGCCCCAGTAGATAGTTGTATGTCATAGTTGCAGATCCTTCTAGTTGCTGTATGTGGGACATGGCCTCAGCATGGCCAGAGAAGTGGTGCCTCGGTGCGTGCCCAGGATCCAAACCCAGGCCACCAGTAGCGGAGCATGCGCACTTAACCACTAAGCCGTGGGGCCGGCCCATAATATTCTTTTTTATACTTTAATTAAAGTATAAGTAAATAAAGCCTTATGTCTTTGTTTTGATTAGATATATTAGCTCATGAAAATGTTGATTGAGATAGGCTCTCATGGGTGGAATCCAAGTCTTAAGAAATTGCCATGTTTGTAAATTTACAAAAAACAATTTCGTTTATTAATGTTCTCAATCAAACTAGGTACTCTGAAATAATTAACTTTAGGAACCAAAGGAAAAGAGAAACTAATACATGTGCGTGTTAGTCCATTAACTTTAGGAATTGATGTGCAAAAAAAAAAAGAAAACATGATACATTGAGCATTAGCCAGTTAAATTTTTAACATGCTCAATATGTAGTCACTATTGCTTATCAGTGTCTGCACATTTTGTGGAAAAGCCTCAAACAGCAATACTTCCTCATTAGAATATACACACAGAGACCATTCTTGGGTTGGGGTCTTTTTTTGGTATTAGTCTACAAAAATATTTTTTATTATTGAGACTTTTTTTTTTTTTTTTGGTGAGGGAGATTGACCATGAGCTAACATCCGTTGCCAATCTTCCTCTTTTTGCTGAGGAAGATTGGCCCTGAGCTAATATCTGTGCCCATCTTCCTCCAATTTATATAAAGGGGACTCTGCCACAGCATGGCTTGATAAGCGGTGCATAGGTCCGCGCCTGGGATCTGAACCTGAGAGCCCTGGGCCGCCAAAGCAGAGTACGTGAACTTAACCACTACACCACCAGGCCAGCCCCTGAGACTTTTGAATATACTCGTTTTATATCCAGAGAGTGACTTTTATTTGCAGATTCAAGAGGGCTCGTTTCTCTAAATGAATTTCTCTGATGTATTTTGTAAAGTGTTCCTACTAGAGTTAGGTTTTTGCTGTTTCCCCTTCTGATACAAGCAATGTGCAGTCAGATTCTTTGCAGTTTTAGGAAAGTAGATTAATTGGAAAATAGAATTGATATAAAATTAGAGTGTTTGATTTCCTAATCTGTCCCTTGCAGACTGATCCTACCCTGGGTATTTTTCAGCTATCAGATGTCTAAAATGTATCAGTTAAGACAAATGTTATTCATGAATTAGGCGTTCTAGGTATCCTATTGCTTTTAGAGTGTTTGTAGCTTGTTTGCTGAAAACTTGCCTCGTTTTTCTTTATTATGAGCCAAGTTATTTTGTTTCCTGAAAGATTGACAAGTAGGTTTTTAGGGTATATGAGTTCTGGTAAAGTCCACACCACTGTTTACTTTTCTAGAAAGTTGTTATACTAATTTTCCAGCAAAAATTCTTTATTGCCTTGGCAACAAAAGAAAGCTGCTAAAAATTCTCATTAAGGCACAGTGTCTATAGAAGCTTTAGCATTCAACTGAAAATTATAATTAACACAAACTGAGTCACAAACTTGTGCTCTTATTTCAGCCATTGCTGTGTGGGCTTGGAGCCAGGAGAAGATGCAGAGGAATTTTACAATGAATTACTTCCATCGGCTGCAGAAAATTTTCTGGTTTTGGGGAGACGATTGCAAACATGCTTCATCAATGCAGCTAAGGTATATGTATTTATTTAGTGTTTTGTAGCCAAAACAGTTTAATTCTTGAGAAGATGTTCCACATTTTTTTCAAATGTGCAATATTTGGCTGGAACTACAATTAGAGTAGTGGATTCAAACATTTTTAAAGTTACAACCCCCCCAAAAAAATCTCTACATTTGAAAATTTTACAGTGTTGGCTGAAGCATACTGTATGACTTTTTGAAGGATCTGCCTTACTACTCAACTCTGAGCAGCACCTATAGACATTTATTTTCATAACATCTTCCTAAAACATACTTGTACTTAAATTAACAGTAAAGTATTGTTTTCTAGGCCGAAGGCTTTTAGTAGCTCCAATGGCGAAGAAGAATAAAGGTGAACTGTCTATTTGATCTTTCAAATCTTCTCTAGCCAAAATATTTCAACTCAAACATAAGGGTCATTTCAATCCAACAATATTTCTTGGGTGAATTGTGTTAGGTACTATATGGGACTCTGTTTTTTTTGATCCATGAGTTATTTAGATGTGATGCTTAATTTCCAAATATTTGAGCATTCTGTTGATGTTTTATTGTTATTGATTTCTAATTTAATTCTATTGTGGTGTGATAGCATACTCTGTATCATTTCAATCCTTTGAAATTTTTTCACACTTGTTTAATGGCCCTCCGTATGTTTTATCTTGGTGAATGTTTTATTACAAGCAGTCCTTGCTTTGCACAGTGCTGTCTATACTGAAACTCCCGCATATCAGAACCATGTAAAGGTTTTGATATGCACGAGTTTCATTTAACATGGTACCATGCAAAAGCAAGGACTCTCCCTGTACTTGAATGTGAAATCTGCAGTTGTGTGTAACTAAGTCATCATGGGGTATTAAGTTCCGTTTGAGATGCTTTGAGTATATAAGGAATACACACAGTCTTGTGCTTAAAGAACTCCCAGGCTAATAAAGTATACAGGATCTTTAGAAATTTATTATAAGAAACCTAAGACAAATGTATTTTTAATTCAAAAAATAAATTAAAAAATTATAAGAGTGAAATTGAACGAGACATACAACAATACAATATGGACAGCATAGTAGTTTGAGTGTAGGAGCTATTGTTGGCAGAGAATTTAATAGAGTAATTTAATTAGTGATAGAGTATATGCTTTCTGTGTAATAGGTCACAAATTCTACTCCTGGTATCTCCAATGGCATTTTGAGGGATGCTAGCACCAAATATTTGCATATTTGCTACATTTAATTTAATTCAAGTCCATTAAAGCGACATGAATCATGGAAATTGTGTTGGACTTGATTTCTTCTTCAGGCTGTGCCACAAACTAATTCTGGGTTCTTAGGTAAATCACTTGATTTCATTGTACCTCAGTTTCTTCCTTTGCAAGATGATTTCTATCTCATGAATAGCTCAGACCAGTATGAAAGCTTTGTATTTTCATCAAAGCACTTTTATTTAATATACCTTCTTTAAGGGCAATAATAATTATATTCTTTTCATTTATATACTTCAATACTTTTCATAATACTTTCCTATTCTTTATTATGGTATTTGTATAGAGATAAATTGTCTAGTACATACATCAAGGGGAGTAAATCATCTATAGAAAAGGAGGGCCACTTGATCACAGGGCAAAATTAAAACGGGGATAAAAAGGAGAAAACAAAGAACTGAATTTATTTATTTGTTCTGTCTACCTACGTGTTTCCCACCTAGGGGTCGGATTTTTTTTTTTTTTTAGTTAGCCAGCATATAGGTAGTAGATCACATGGTGAGACATACACAGGATGTTCTGGCCTCAACTGCAAACTGGTTCAAATATACACACACATATACATATATATGCATACATACATATATATGTGTTTTATATATAAGAATAGAAAAACGCCTCTGCAAGAATTCTGAAGTGATTTAAGAATAAATTTTGTTAATCAGTCTCAGGAGCCATGAATTTATGGGTGACATTATCTAATGAGTTTTTAAGGAAAGTGGGAGGTATTGGAGCCCAGCACTATCCTTTGAGGTTGATAACAATGAGAATTACTATGCCCTTTCTGCTGTGTCTTTTGGTAAAACTGGCAAAGTCAGTTTATTGGACTAAAGAGATTCTTGATCTAATGTGACATTTCTTTTTTGTTGTTGTTGATTGTTATATTTAGGTTAGCACTTGTCTATTTAAGCACCTATCTAAACCTGTGCTAGAATAATAGGAAGAAAATGCTTTCATTATTATGAAGAATAATCATAGCAATCATAATGTTTTTGCTGTTGTCATCATTACTTTTGTGCTACAGTACAAACATTCAGGACATGGGTAATATTAGTGGCCTTTATACAACTTTCTGCTAAAGTTACATGGCCAGTAAATGACAGAATTGTGAATGGAATCTGTTTCTTATTTCCCATTATGATACATGCTCTAATCTAGAATAATTTCTCACTTTACTTTCCAGAAAAGAGGAAGCAGAAAAAATTGTCATTTATTTATTGAATAAATATTGATTGAACATTTACTGTGTGTCAGAACTGTCTTAGAGTGCGGAGAGCTAAATGACATGGTCATTTAGCCCTCATGGAGTCATAGGAAAGAAGCTGTAACTTCTAAAGCACTAATAATATGCACTAATAAGAATGCTTTACATACTGACATCTACTTTTGCATAATGCAGTGATTTTCAACCCTGGCTGCATTACCAAATCACCCACTTAACTTTGTAAAAGTACAGATATCCAGACTTGAACTTTGGCGATTCAGATGCATTATGTTTGGACTAAAGCCTGTGCATGGGTATTTTAAAAAAAGCTTTGCAGGTGATTCTGATGCATAGCCAGTGTTGAGAAATGTTAGTGCATCGACGTGTAGTTCTTATACTGCTTATATTGTCTCATTTGACCTCTGGATAACAACCATTTCTAGTAAATAGAGTAAGTATTACTAGCCTATGACCACAAGTTATGTAAATTAAAAAACTAAAGGCTACAAGATCATGTACCTTATAAATAGCTAAATTAGATCCAGAAACCAGGTGTTCTGACTCCCCAGAGAGAAGTCTCTTTTTTTTTAATCAAGTATTTACAGAAAAGTAAATTGAGTTTTTTTGTGTGTGTGAAGGGTGAAGAAAAAGATGAATTACTACACTTTTTCCAAATTGTGACTGATTCTCTGTTCTGGCTCTTGGGAGACCATGTTCAACTCATCCAAAGTGGTAAGAGAAAAGATTTTTAATGTAACTGATAGTCATTGTAGAGTTACCTCTAAACAGTTTGATCTTTTTTTCTAAAAATAAATACCTCATTAACCATATAGATAACCACAGTTCAATAAAACCACGTTGAAATAACCCCCCACACACAAAAATAAAAGCCCATTTGGACATTCTAGCTTTAAACAGCCAACATTGACAATGTGAATATTATTTTAAGGGGAAAATTGCTAAACTATAACTTTCTTCTTAGCTTTTTCTATTTAGCAAATCCAAGATAAGAATTAATGATAATTTTAACAATTTAGGCTAGGGAAAAAATTTTTTAAGTTTCAAAGATTACAGTTGTATTTTAGAATTAGTATGAGAGAAATCCCTATGTGCGGAGTAGATATGATTTAACTCATAGCCTAACTGTTCATCTAAGAGTAAGCTTTTATACAATGGCATTTTACTGAACTTGAAAATGATTTTGTAGACTATTTCTACACTTACATTGAGAAGTATAAATATATGTTAGTTTTATATTATGTTTTCTTAAGACTGAGAAAGTAATCCTTAAAGATAATCTTGACAACATTCCTGTCCTCTTGAAAGATTTAATCTAAGATAAATGTAACTATATAAGAACATTGTTTGATTTTTTTAAGAAAATAAAAGTTGAACTGAATTTTTATTTTTAATTTTATTTTTTTTCTCAGAATTATGCATGCACATAAAGAATCAAATAGTTCTATAAAGATTGTTAAAAAAAAAAGGAAACACAGTCTGTAGCTGCCTCACTCCATTTCCCATTTTCTAAAGGTAGCTGCTTGGAATTAGTGTAACTAATACTTTTGGTAGTTATCTCCATATAGTGATAATAACGTGCTTAGAAACTTCCTTTTTTTTTTTTTTTTAAGTATTATCTATTCATGTCCCATTATGGAACAAATATTATGAAGTTCCCAATTTAAAGAAATATTTTACCAAAAATATAAAATACTTAGTCTTACTGTAGTGGGATGTAAAAGACCTACTAAAAAGAGAGACAGCAAGAGAGAGAATACTTGAATAATTTTAAAAATATGCCATATTCCTTTTCAAAAATAGTAACTATATTGAGTCAGCCCTGATGGCCTAGTGGTTAAAGTTTGGCCCTTTCACCACTTAAGTGGCCTGGGTTCATTTTCCGGTCATGGAACCATACCACCCATCTGTCAGTTGCCATGCTGTGGCGGTGGCTCACATAGAAGAACTGGGTATACTACCATGCACTAGGGCTTTGGGGAGGAAAAAAAAATAGAAAGATTGGCAACAGATGTTAGCTCAGGGTGAATCTTTTCCTGAAAAAAAAAAAAATAGTAACTATAACAAAAGTAACAGTGTTCCTCAAGTCAATCTGAGATTTAAAATATCAATAAAGTAGGTATTAAAACTAAATTAAGCAATAGTGAGGCCAGCCTGGTGGTGCAAGCGGTTAAGTGTGCGCGCTCCGCTGTGGCGGCCCGGAGTTCGCCAGTTTGGCTCCCGGGCAGGCACCAGCGCACCGCTTGGCAAGTCATGCTGTGGCAGCATCCTATATAAAGTGGAGGAAGATGGGCATGGATGTTAGCCCAGGGCCAGTCTTCCTCAGCAAAAAGAGGAGGATTGGCAGATGTTAGCTCAGGGCCGATCTTCCTCAAAAAAAAAAGAAAAAAAACCTGAATTAAACAATTGTGAAATTCATATGCAAAAAATAAATGGATACAAAATTGGGTTCTCCAACAACCTCTTTTCTAAAAGAATCAACGTCTTGGAGAAATGTCTGACTATAGGTCTGGGGTAGAAAATATGCAAGATAAGCCTAAAGTATCTTGCATACCAGATAGGAAAGAAGCAAAGTCTATTAGGATTTTGTGAAAAGGACTCAGAAGCCACCAGAATGAGGCCTCTACCAGCCAAAACTGGGAAGTGTGAACAGTAATAAGGATAATAACGATAATAACTACAGTGGATTGAAACATTTCAAATATAGTGAGACTGTTTAAAAAAATTATCCTTAGAGTCTGCTAGGGAACCAGTTCAGTTTGAAAACTGGTAAATGAAGAATCCAGCACTTATCCGGCCTTTTCTTACATATTGATGAGGAGAAATTTCCCTTTATAAAAATATTCCAATTAGTAAGTGAAAAAGTTATGATAGAATAGTGCCATTTTGCAACCCTTAGTGAATGAATTAATGGATTTAGAAATTAATCATCCTTCACCGTCAACATCAAAAGGAGAGACAACCAGATATTAAGTGCCTCCTAATGGCTCATCATAACCTCTCATATGAAATTTATATGCCAAAAATTCAAACCTGAATCACTTCAATCCTCTAGCTCCAACTAGCAATTTATAGAAGGTCAGAGAAACATTAAATTACACTCTAGGAATGCACTTACCAAAACTAGACTGTGGGAAGCTCATAGGACAACTGACATAGTTTCGTCAACAAATAAATTGCAAGAGGGAAAAAAAAGGTAGAAGAGGAATCCATAGATTAAAAGAAATTTGAAAGACAACCAATTACAATGTGTGGATCTTATTTGGATCTTGACTCAAACTAACTTTTAAAAATTCGGAGAGCAGTTGGAAATTGGAATAATTACTGGATATTTGATAAAATTAAGAGTCATGATTATTTAGGTTAGATACTGGCTATGTTTTATTTTTCAATAATTCAAATCTTTTGGGAATATATATTGAAATATTTGTGGATAAAAGCATTTTATGTTTTGGATTTGCTTCAAAATAAAATGAGAGGCAGGAAGTGGATGGGGTAGGTGAAATAAGATTGGCTATGAGTTGGTCATTGTTAATTGTTAACCAGTTGAATGACTGGTACATGCAGAGTCATTATACTATTCTGTCTACTCTTATGTACGTTTGAAACTTTCATTAAAAAAGTTTAATTAAACAAAGAAATGGGTAAAAGTATCAGTTCTTATTTGGGGAACCACATAGTTATCTGATCATACTTGAAAAACAGAATAAGAGCTCCAAAAATAAGTTATATAATAATATATTATAAGACAAACAGTATAAAAAATAAAATGGAATGACTAATAAATTATTTTAGCATAATTTTTTTCAATATAGAAAAAAGATAAACTTATAAACACACTACATATTACATGATTTCAGTGAATTCAAAGTTAATTAAACAGTTATTAATAAAACATCTTTAAGTAGACAAAAATTGAATAATATACTTATCCCACCGACAGAAAAGGATTTTATTTACTATTGAATTAGTAGAAAATAAGAAGCCATAGATATATTTAATAGTAGTAGAATTGTTTTTTGAATTGGTGTCTAGAAAAATATTGAAATATTGGACTATGTATATAGAAATGAAGAACAGTAGTTAGTATGTGAAAGAAATCACATATGTTTCCTCAGGAGATAGAAAGAGGAAAAGAGTGAAGTTGTTCTATAGAAGCTAGGGTAGTGTTCACAGAGCTGCCTTGCCAGCATACCTGAGCCCACTTTAATTAAAATTCTGATCAGTTAGCAGAGAAGGGAATAGAAACCAACATTTACCGGGAACCTACCCTGTTCTAGGATGTTCTGCAGTAGCCTGTGAGAGAGCTATTATTTCTAGTTTTACAGATTAAGAAACGGATATTCTGAGAGGTTAAGCAATTGCATAAGCATCCAATGCCAAGTCTTCATAACTGTCTGCTCAGAGCCTAAAAATTATAAACCAATAAAAACAAATGTTTTATAGTTAATGATTTCATTATTACTTAAGATATTAGCAAACATGATACATTAGATAACAATTAAATTTTTTTAAGGACATAAGCCACTGATTATAGTCATCTGTACCATTTCTATGCCTTCATTTTCTCTCTTCTTCACAGGAAATTGATTTTATTCACTAAATTCACTGCTAGAAAAAGAGATTCAGATTTAGGATATGTTATATTTTATTTTTAATTTAAGAGGAGATAATAATAGATTCTTAGCTTGGTATTTGTGGATGCTTTCTATTTATAACTGTTCATAAAAATAGAATGACTATTTATGTTTATTGAAACTGCCTATCTTAAAATCATCTTTATTGTAGAGTATACAAAGGCAGGAAGTTTAGCAGAAATGGTTATGCTTTGATTTGGTTTTGAAAGAACAAGTGAATCCCAATTGTATCATCATAGAATCTTTGTTTTAAACTTTCTTTTTTTTCTCTTCCTTTAGTACTACAAAGTGATCATTTCTTGCACTTACTGCAAACTGACAATGTTCAAATAGGATCTACAGTCATGACTATGCTACAGAGCATACTACAGATCAGCAGGTGACTTGATTTTACAAAATACAATTTTTTATTTTTGATCAGAAGCATTACCAATTGTATTCCAGTTTTGCTGAAATCATTGATTGTATATAACTGTACATGATACTTAGAAAGCTCTCTTATTACCCTTGTCTTTCAGGGAAGAAAAAGAATATAAAATACCATAAAAGACTGGAAATTTATTATCAAGTTGGTGTCTTCTCTGAGAGCTTAAGATTTTAGACCAAATCTCAGGCTTAGAGAAGAAAAATTACTGTGATATCTGCAGATAAATATTGGGATCACATTAGAAAATGCTTAATCGTATATTTATTTAGTAAACTGTGAGCTCAGTATTGTGCCAGGTGCTATAAAAGGCCATAAAAGTAGTTAATAGGAAATTTTCCCAGGTTAAAATGGAAAGGCAGAGTATAAACAGTTGAAATAATTGATTTTTTCAGTTCAGTATGGGTTTATTAAGCATCTACTATATGCCAAGTGTGTGTCTGTCATTAGGTTTACAAAGTTAAGATATAAACTTTGCCTTCAAATAGCTTACAATATAATGAAAGAGAATGATACACGAACATAATTGTATTATAGTGTACTAACTTACAATGTTAAAGGTGTGCACAACTGTTAGAGGAGCTCCTAACCCAAACTGATGGAGGATGCTTCCTGGAGAAGGTAACAGCTGAGATGAAACTTTAAGGATGAGAAATTAGCCAGGGAAGAAGAAGAGAAAGCAGTATTTCTAGGCAGAGGTAACAACATAAGCAAATGCACAGAGATAAGAAACAACATGCCAAGGTGAAAAATGGGTACAATTCATTGTTGCTGACATTTAAAGTTTGGTATGCGGAGGTGGCCAGCAAGTTTTCCAGAGACTTAAGTCACAAAGAGTTCACATGCTGTGTTAAGGAAACCAAGTCTTATCCTGTAGGCAATAGGGACCATTGAAAGATTTTTAAAGTGGATAAAAATAGTCAAATTACAATTCACTTAAGTCACTCTGGTCACTGTGGGGAGTAAAGATTTAGGGGGGACAAAACTCTAGACAGAGAAGGCAATTAGAGGATGCTAGCAACCATAGTAATCCAAGCAAAGTAATAAAATCTTGGCCTTGGGCGCTGGTACCAGGAGAATGGATTTTAAAAACTAATGAATTAAAATCATCAGGACTTCACTTCCACTTGTGATCAAAATGGCATAATAGAGGGGCTGGCCCCGTGGCTTAGCAGTTAAGTGCGCGCGTTCCGCTACTGGCGGCCCGGGTTGGGACCCCGGGTGCACACCGATGCACTGCTTCTCCGGCCATGCTGAGGCCATGTCCCAAATACAGCAACTAGAAGGATGTGCAGCTATGACATACAACTATCTACTGGGGCTTTGGGGAAAAAAAAAAAAAAGGAGGAGGATTGACAATAGATGTCAACTCAGAGCCAGTCTTCCTCAGCAAAAAGAGGAGGATTAGCATGGATGTTAGCTCAGGGCTGATCTTCCTCACAAAAAAATAAATAAATAAATAAAACTGTAAAAAAATAAAAATGGCATAAGAGAAATGGATTTACCCTACTACCTGAGAAAACAAACACCAGGCAAAACATGAACAACAGTGTTCAAGAAACTGGACTTCAGTCAACGAAAGACCGTGAGCCCTGAGAAAAAGGAATGAACAAGATGAACCTACAATTTCCCTGACTTATAGCATTGAGAGAGTTTCCAGGTGGTGGGAGGGGTATCCTAGCCAGGCTGAGTTGAAGAGGTAGAGCTGAGAGTCTGGGGAGAACAAAACGGCAAAACGGCTAGAGTTCACAATATAGAATACCATACAAGAAATAGCTACACAGAGGGAGAACCCCAGAGATCTGCAGAGGGTCCCCTTCAATTATTCAGTAGAGTACTGATCAGCACATAGGTGTGAGGAAACTACCCAGACAGTAATCCAAAGGATTAAAATAAAGAGTACCAGAAGCTCACACAGAGCCAGGAATATTGCCTGATTCCAGCAGCCAAACTGGAAAACCTCATGAATAATGGAGCATTGGGTAGAGTATTCAGGAAGGTTTTACCTCGGTAATGGGGGGATAATTAGCACTAGACTGAGCACTATTCTGGACCATCCAAACAGAATAAAAGCAAGACCCGAAAGGATCAAATTATTTCCGAGTAACTTAATTGCACCTGGTTATTGAAACTGACTACATCTTAAAGTCGTCTTTACTGGAAAGTATACAAAGGCAGAAAGTTTAGCAGAAATGGTCATGCTTTGATTTGGCTTTAAAAGGATGAGAAAATCCTACTTGTGCCATCATAGAATCTTTGCTTTGATCTCGTTTTTTGTCTTCCTTTAGTAATAGAAAGTGATCATTTCTTGCAGTTACTACAAACTGACAGTGTTCAAATAGGATCTACAATCATAACTATGCTATAGAACATTCTACAGATCAGCTTGGTTTTTACAAACTTTTACTGTTTTTTTATTTTTGGTCAGAAGCATTACCAATTTGATACCAATTTTGTTAAAGCATTGGTTGCATATGATTTGTACATGGCACTTGAAAATCTCTAACCAGAAGGAAGCTCAAAAATATTTTTAGGAGAGCAAAAATATCCAGCATCCAACAAGATAAAATTCATACAAGTACCGGGCCTGCAAACAAGCAGGAAAACAGGACCCATAATGAGAATAATCAGTTGATCAACATCAAGTATATGAGAATTAATAGACAAGGACATCAGGACGGTTATAACTGTATTCCATATGCTCAAAACGTTGAATAGAGGCATATATGACATAAGACCCAAAATGAACTTGAGGACATGAAAATGGCAATCCCTGAGATGAAAAATACACTGGGCAGAATTAACATTGCAGATTAGTCAACTTGAGCACATAGCAATAGAAACTATCCAAAATGAAACAAACAGAGAAAAGGAATCAAAAGAAAGAGAGAGAGGGGGGAGGAGAGAAAGAAAGGAAAGAAAACACATCAGTGAATCAGTGATCTGGAGGACTATTTCAAACAGCATTATATAGGTATAATTAGAATACCTAAAGGAGGTAGTAAAGTCAGAAGAAAATATTTGAAGAAATAGTGGCTGAAAATTTTCCAAATTTGATAAAAACTGTAATCTTGCAGATTCAAAAAGCTCATCAAACCCCAAGGACAATAAATATGAAGAAAATTCTACACCAAGGCACATTGTTATCAAAGTGCTCAAATGAGTGATACAGAGAAAATCTCAAAAGCAGCCGGGGGGGAAAAGACATACACATATACAGAGGAATGAAGATAAGGATGACAGCAACTTTCTTGTCAGAAACAACACAAGCAAAAAGATAGTTGAGTGATATCTTTAAAATACTGAAAGAAAACAACTGTCAAACTAGAATTTTATACCCAGCAGAAGTATGTTTCAAAAACAAAGGTGAAATACTTTTTCAGAAATCACCAGCAAACCCACACCACAAGAAATGTTTAAGGAAGTTCTTTAGGCAGAAGGAAAGTAGATCTACGCAAAGGAATGAAGAATATCAGAAATGGTAATTATATAGGTAACTGTGTAAAATTATTTTTCTTATTATGACAGTATTATATAAAATATAACATTTGCTTATACGAAAATAATAACAATGTATTGGGGTTTTAAAACATATGTATTATTAGTAAAACATATTACAACAATAGCATAAAGACTGGGAAGAGAGAAATGGAAGCATACTATTGTATGCTTAAAAGTAAAAGGATGAAGAAAGATATACCATGCTAATGTTAGTCAAAAGAAAGTTAGAGTGCCTATATTAATATCAGAAAAAGTAAATTTCAGAGCAAAGAATATTACCAGTGATAAAGTTATTTCATAATAATACAGAAGTCAATTCACCAAGAAAACATTTTTATTGACCTAATAGCAGAGCTTCAAAAATTGACAGAACTACAAGGAGAAATAGACAAATCTACAATTAAAGTGAAAGATGTCAATATCCCTCTCTTGATAATTGATAGAATAAGTAGACAAAAAATTAGTATGACTACAGAAGATTTGAACAACAATATAAATATCAATTTGACCTGATTGACATTTTTGGAACACTGTACCAAACAACAGCAAAATGCACATTCTTTCCAAATGCAATGGAACATTTACAAAAAGACCATTTTTCTGGGCCATATAACGAGTCTCAATAAACTTAAAAGCATTTAAGTCATACAGAGTATATTCTCTGGCCTCAATGAAATTAAATTGGAAATTAATACCATGAAGATCTCTGAAAAATCCCCAGATATGTGGGAAATAGTAGTGCATATCCGAATAACCCAAAGGACAAGAAAGAAATAAAAATTAAGTTAGAAATTATTTTTAAATGAATGGAAATGAAAACGACATATGCAGATTTCTGAGATGAATCTAAAAGCAGTACTTATGGGAAAATTTACATCCCTAAATGCCTATAAGAAAAAAAGAAAGATCTCAAATCATTGACCTCAGCATCTACTTTAAGAAACTAAGAAGAGAGAATTAAAGTAAGCAGAAGAAAGAAAATGATAAAGATCAAAGCAGAAATCAGTAAAATATTATACAAAAACAATAGAGAAAATCAATGAAACTGTAAGCCAGTTCTTTGAAAAGATCGATGAAATTAATAAACCTATAACAAGACTGATCAAGAGAAAAAGTACAAACTGCCAATATCAGGAATGAGAAAGGCCAATACAATAGAGTCGGTAGATATTAAAAATATCATAAGAGAATAATAACACCTTTATGCTTGTCTAGATGAAATGGATAAGTTCTTTGAAAGACACAAACTACCAAAACTCATTCAAGAAGCAATAGATAGGGGCTGGCCCAGTGGGGTAGTGGTTAAGTTCACACACTCCACTTCGGCAGCCTGGGGTTCGCGGGTTCAGATCCCGGATGCAGACCTGTGCACCGCTTGTCAAGCCATGCTGTGGCAGGCGTCCCACATATAAAGTAGAGAGGAAGATGGGCACGGATGTTAACCCAGGGCCAGTTTTCCTCAGCAAAAATGGGAGGATTGGCAACAGATGTTAGCTCAGGGCTAATCTTCCTCACCAAAAACACATTAAAAAAAAAAAAAAGTAATAGATAACATGAATAGCCCTATAACTATAAAGAAATTGAATTTGTAGTTAAAACACTTCCCACAAAGAAAACTCCATGACTAGATGGCTTCTTCGGTGATAAATTCTACTAAACGTTTGAGGAAGAAATAATCCTAAACAAACTCTTCCAGAAAATTGAGGAGATAGAATTACTTCCCAACTCATTATATGAAGTCAGCATTACCTGGATACCAAAACTAGACAAAGATGTTATAAGAAAATGCCTCGTTAAGATACTAATGAATGTAGATGCAAAAATTCTAGTTAATGTGTCTTGAATAAGTTGGATTTATCCCAGGAATTCAGAACTGGTGTAATATTCTAAAGTCAATCAATACAATTCATCATATTAACAGACCAAAGATGGAAAAACATATCGTCATTCTCCAATAGATGCAGAAAAGGCTTTTGACAAAATTCAACATCCATTCCTAATTAAAAAAAAAAAAAAACTCTCAACAGAGTAGTAATAGAACTTCCTCAGCCTGATGCAGAGCCTCTAGGAAAAACCTACAGCTAAGATACTTAATGGCAAAATACTAAATGCTTTCCCTGTAAGATCATGAATAAAATAAGGGTGTCCACTCTGATCACTTCTATTCAACATTGCATTGGAGTTTCTAGCCAGTACGGTCAAGCAAGAAAAAGAAAAGTTATCCATACAGAAAGGAAGAAACAAAAATTTCTGTATTTGGAGATGACACTGTCATCTATACAGAAAATCCAACGGAATGTACAAAGTCACTAAAACTATAAGTGAGTGTAGCAGGGTAGTAAAATACAAAATCAGTGTAAAAATATAAAGTGAATTCTTATACCCATCAATTAAATACTCTGAAATTGAAATTTTAAAATATTGCAATTATGATAGCACAAAAAATATGAAATGTGTAGGGTTAAATCTGGTAAGAGATATGAAAGATATATTTACTTAAAACTGTATATTGCTGAGAGAAATGAAAGAATTTGTAAATAAAGGGAAAGATAAACTGTTGATCCATGATGCAATATTGTTAAGATTTCAATTTTCTCCAAATCGATATATACCTTAAACACTATCCCAGTCAAAATCCCATTTTTGCACAAATTGACAAGCCCATTTCTACAACTTATATGAAAATCAAAGGACCTAAAATATAAAATAACCTAACCAACTTTGAAAATGAAGAATAAAGTTGGGAGAGCTAACACTACCTAATTTTAAAACTTTTTTATAACACTAACATAATTAAGACAATGAGATGTTGGTGCAAAAGATATGCAAATATATCAATGGAAAAGAATGGAATCCAGAAATAGACTCATACCTATATGAACAATTGATTTTCAAAAAAAATGTAAAGGTCATTCAGTCGGAAAAGGATGATCTTTTTAAGGATAATGGAACAATTGGCTATCACTATGTAAAGAAAAGGATTTTGATCTATACCTCACCATATGTAAAAATTAATTCAAGATGGATAATAGACCTAAATGTAAAACCTAAACTATAAAACTTATTGAAAAATACTAGAAAACCATTATGACCTTGGGTTGTGAAAAATTGCTTAGATTCTTAGATATGGCACCAAAAGTAAAATCCAGAAAAGAAATTGATAAATTAGACTTCATCAAAATTTTAAAAGTCTGCTCTTCAAAAGATACTGTTTAAGAAAATGAAAAAGATGACACAGACTGGCAGAAAATATTTGCAAGCACATATTTTAAGTATTTGTATCCAGAATATAGAAAGAACTCTCAAAATTTAATAATAAAAAAAACTCAGGTTGAAGAATGGGCACAAGATCTGAACAGACACTTCATGAGAGAAGATCTATAGATGGCAAACAAGCACATGAAAAGATGTTGAGCAACATTAGTCGTTAGGGAGATACTACTACACTCTTGTTAAATGGCTAAAATTTAAAACACTGACTGACCCAAATGTTGACAAGGATGTGGAGGAACTGATACACTGCTGGTGGGAGTGGTAAAATAGTACAATCACTTTGGAAAATAGTTTGACAGTTTCTTAACAAGCAAACACACCTGCTATATTACCCATCCATTCCACTCCTAGGTATTTGCCCAAGGAAAGTGAAAGCATATGTTCTTACAAAGACTTGTACACAAATGTTCGCAGCAGCTTTTATTTGTAATAGCCAAAAACTAGACACAACTCAAATGTCCATCAACAGGTGAATAAACTGGTAAATCCATATAATAGAGTACTACTCAGCAATAAATAGGAATAAACTACTCATACATGTGGCAACACAGATGAATATCAAAATAATTGTGTTGAGTGAAAGAAGCCAGGCAAAAAAAAAGTACATATTATATGATTCCATTTGTATAAAATTCTAGAAAATGTAAACTAATTTATAGTGACAGAAAGCAGATCAGTGGTTGCCTGGGTACCAAGGCGGGAAGGACTACACTGAAGCTCAAGGAAACTTTGTGGGGTGAGGGATATGTTTATTACCTTGAATGTAGTGGTAAAACATCAAAATTTATCAAATTATACACTTTAAATGTGTGTGGTTTGTTTTATATCAATTATACTTGAACAAAACTGTTAAAAATAAAAATCAGGCCTTGGTGAGCGTTTTGTTATGGGACAGAGTAAAAGATGCATTCGGTTATGACACCGACCAAGTTGTCTATATTGGGTAATTAGATAGAGAGTGGTATAACCAAAACAAAGAACATATAATTACTTGGTTGGGGAGACAGGTGATGAATTCAGTGTTGGTTGTGTTGAACATAGGTGGATATATTCAGCAGACAGTGAAATAAGAGTCCATGCAAAGACTTGTACATAAACATTCATAAGCAGCTTTATTTGTAATAGCCAAAGACAAGGTGACTCAAATGTCCATCAATAGATGAATAGATAATTTTACTTCTGGAAGAGATCTGGTCTAGGGTTATAGATTTATGAATCATTAGCCTAGAAATGGTAGTTAAAAACATGAGAGAAGATGAGCTCAGTAGGAAATATAAATAGAGTGAAAAAGGAAATGGGCTGAAATGGAATCCTGAGGAATAACCTTTAAGGAGTATACTGGAGAAGAGGAGCTAATGAAGAAGACTGAGAAAGAATGGTCAAAAATCTGTGGGTGGAGGATGGAGGGGGGACCAGAAGAACATTGTATCACAGAAGCTGAACAGGTAGAGAGTGTCGGGTATAGCCTTTACAGTTACTTTTTCTACTGGACAAGAGTCGTTTATATTGTTGTTGAATAAGAATCTATTTGCATTGCCCTCAGATAAGAATCATTGCCATTACTCATTTTCCGCAGACCAACCTCTACTTTTACAGAATTGCAAAATACCTAATCAATAGGAAATAGTCAAACAAAGGTAGACACCCCTAGAAAATCACATACTCCTTAGTGGAGGGAGTAAAAGGATACCCAGTAATCCCTTTTGAGTTATTCATAAGTTTCAGATAATTTTTTTGCCATAAGTAAGGCAAGATGAGGTTGTGAGTATAATGAAGGAAATACCAAAGGAAAGATAAAGTTCCTCCGATATTAAGTACACAATAATTGAATTCCTATAGCATTTTTATCTTCATACATCATTAAGCAATGAACTATGTTCTGTCTGGGGATTTTCCTCTTGTTGCCTTGAAGCTTTTGAATCATCGATTTAATATTTTGCACGTTTATCTTTCCTCCACAATTTGATTGCAGTTTCTCTGAGGAGAGGGCCTTTGGATACTTTGTATTCCCTATTTTACCTAGCATGGTGCCTTACACACAGTAAGAATTCAATAAATACTAATTAATTTAATGTGATATATTCTTGGAACTGAGCTATACATTTAAAAAATTGGTTATCTTTTTGGATCGGGCCACAGTCAGGCATCAAGTTGCTGAACCTTTTATGTTTCATTTGTTGTTATACCTATGCTTCAATAGTAATGGTACATTTTTTATTTTTTTATTTTGTTCTATTAGTGGTGATTTACTGAGAATAGAAGGAAAAACCCTGCATTCAATTTTAGACGAAGTTGTTTTCAAGCTTTTATCAACTCCTAGTCCAGTCATAAGACGTACTGCCACAAAGCTGCTACTGTTGATGGCTGAATCCCATCAGGAAATTTTGATTTTACTGAGACTAAGTGCCTGCTACAAAGGTAGTGCATATATTCCTTCTTTTCTTGAGATTCTCAAAAAGAACATTTTTATTGATGATTTATGGAAAACAAAATTTCTGTTTTGAAAAAGTCAGTAACTAAAGTGTGTAGATAAAACCCTATCACAACAGATACCAATTCAGGAAACAGTTTTTATGTAATCAGGCTATCTTCCTGTCTCAGCAGATGGCATATGGTACTTTGTTATTGAGGTTACGATGAATATTTATTCCCTCTATGACCAAAAGTTTGTGTGTTGAATATACCATATAGTACAGTAAAAATAACGACCAAAAAGATTGGTGACCTTACCAGGACTAGTTTTACTGGAGAATATAGAGCTGATTGACAGCACTTTTGATTTTTGCATCAATTAATACTCTTCAACTCCTTCACCACCTTTTCTCAAAAAGAAAAAAAATCTCCCTCACTTCCAAAATCAAACGTATATGTGAATAAAAAGTTGGAAAATTTGAGGAGGAAGGAGCTCAGTGTATTACCATTCCCATATACTAACTTTCATTTAATTGAGCATTTACTATGTCAGATACTATTCTACATACTTCGTGTGCATTAAAATATTTAATCTTCATAACAATGCTGTGAGATATTTACTCTTATCCTCATTTTATAGTGGAAACAGAGTATATATAGCAGTGGAAACAGAGGCATGGAAAAATTAGGTAATTTACCCAAGATCACAGTTTTTTTCCCAACTGCCAAGCAGAATTATATGTTAGCGTTGTTTTATTTTCTTTGCTAGACAGAGCCTTGAATTCATTACAATATATTTTCTTATTCAACATGGTCAGGAAATATGCCTCTAGGTCATTAAATATACTTCTTAATACAGGGTTATATTATATGGAAATTTTTAAAGATTAGACTTTATATTTAGAGATTAAACTTTTAAAGATTAAACTTTATATTTTATATAGCCTACCATTTCTAGGCTAGGTATGCATTTAATACCAAAACTATTACAGTGGCCTTTTAATCATTCTGGATGACTTAGAAGGCACTTTAGTAGCTTACCTTGTATCAGTCATTACTGTGAACATTATAATTATTTTATATGTTATAGGAATAGAGAGGGGGAGAAAGTGTCGGTAATAGAACTCTCTAGTTGATATAGTGCCAGATATACATTTCTTGATTCTGTATTTAGTTTTCTTCTATAGAAATGTGAATGTCCCACAGAGTTCATTATAAAGAAATTTCACCTTAATGGATTTGTCTCACTTTTTTTTCTCAATAGTAAAGCTTATTCAGTTTCCTCAAGATATTTTACAATTATTAGTACTGCTGAGAACTTGAGTCTTGAAGAGTGTATAAGGCATGGAAAGATCCATATAGTGGCTTCCCCAGTTGTATACTCCAATGCCATTTTACTTATTTATATTGCATACACGCATTATAATACATCATTCCCACATGCCGTGGAAACAGTACTTACTTTGTACCTTATACTACTACTGTTTTATTTGGGAATGAAAATGCAGTATTTTAGTATTATAGTACTTCTCCTGTAACATCTGCTCAGGAACCTATTGATTTTCCCCAGATTACATACATTACTGTGTATTTTTATTTAATAATAACTTTCTTTAATTAATAATGGCTAATGGTAGCCTGCTTCAGTGCTTCTGTACGGTAGGCATTTACTCAGTATGTACTCATTACCTTTTTAAAAAATGTTTTGGTTTGAGGTATTTATGTTCAAACAAAAAAAATTATAAATCTCTACTCTTTGACTTACCACAATGATTCTACTCCCCTTTTTTTAATTAGAGAGATTGACTAGACAAATTTTGCTTCAGATCTTACAAGTAAGCACATAAAAACTCTTAGGACAGAGAAATGTCTTAACGACCTCAGTCTAGAAGTCTTTGAGCATAGGAAAAAGAAAAATCATGTGACTAGTCTTATGTTCATTTGTTTCTAAACCAGACTTTTTAACCTCAAGTTAATACTGATTAGATAACAAAATCATATTTTATTAGTAATAGTTGTACCTTTGTTATTCCATTTCAGGCCTCAGAAGTCTACTAAATAAACAAGAGCCCGGGACAGAGTTTAGTCAAGAACTTAGACAGCTCATTGGCCTTTTAAACCCTAAGGCCTATCAGGAAGTAGAAGAACAGGTATTAAATTATAAAAATAATTTGCACAATATTTGCTAACAGTTCAGTAAACATTTAGTTTCAAAATATTGGAGAGTGGTAGTCTCTTGAATCTTATTTGCTCTCTCTCTCCCTTTCTTTACTTATTTCTCCCTGAGATCCAGAGCAGCCATATTTTGTTGGGGAAAGGGGTTGTTTATGGACTATGGACTGAATTTTTAACCCCAGAGCTTTTTTTTTAGCTAGTACAAAGAGTTCTTCATACCCTTGAATCCTTGAATAAGTGAGGCCGGGCATAAGAAGTCAAGCAAAGAAGTTAAAGCATTAAATAAGCAGAACTATGAAATCCTTGTCAAGGGAGTAAAAGTGAGATTAATCAGGGAGAATTTGGAGATAACCAAACTATATCTTGAATACGTTCTAGGTGTTGTCTAACTGAGCCTAATGTACCTCCTTTGGAAGGCCAGGTTTAATATCCTTAGGCCTTCCCTGTCCTGGGCCTATGAAAATGTTGCCTCCTGCCCAACTTATTAGAGATGGAGATTAATACTTGCCCAGGCTTAATATTTTAAGAGGTAAACTTCTAAAAGACTTTCGTAGAGATGTCTCTAAATTAATTCTGGCTTTTAATTTCAGAAACTACATCAAGCAGCTTGCTTGATTCAAGCTTATTGGAAGGGTTTCCAAACTAGAAAGAGATTAAAGAAGCTTCCATCTGCTGTGATTACTTTGCAGAGGAGTTTCAGGTAAAAAATTTTAGTGAGAGGAATGATGATCTAAGCAGGCTGCTAGATACGTCTTATTAGAGTACTGCTGAGAGAAAACTTAAGGTTTTTGTTTTTTGGGGTTTTTTTTCCAATTTTTTAATCAGTTTCTTTTACTCTTTTTTTTTTTTTTTAACTTTATTTATTTTTTTCCCCCAAAGCCCCAGTAGATAGTGCTGTGTCATAGCTGCACATCCTTCTATTTGCTGTATGTGGGATGCGGCCTCAGCATGGCCAGAGAAGCGGTGCGTCGGTACGCGCCCGGGATCCGAACCCGGGCCGCCAGCAGCGGAGTGCGCACACTTAGCTGCTAAGCCACAGAGCCGGCCCCAGTTTCTTTTACTCTTGCTTTCATTCTTGTTCCATACGTTTCTGAGTACCAGCACTCTAGTAACCAGATGACTTTCAAAGCAGAGGATATAATGTAAGACAGGGATCTATTGTAACAAATACACAATCCTATTCACTTAATAAGACTTCCTTTGGGGCCAAGCCTACAGAGGGAGCCAGTGATAGTAATTATCTTATTAAACCCTTAAAACCAAAAATTGCCATAATTGTTCATATGTAATTATGATAAAAACATGCATAAGTATATAAAGGTTTAAGTATATTAACCTGATTTTCCTCAGTAAGTATGGCATGGATAGGTAATGGTCATTGAGATAGAACATAGTTTATCATTTATCTCTGTTTCAAGTGGACTAAAAATGAAATACTGAAGACATGACCCAGTTTTTGATATGACTGATTTTAGTTCACTAAAGTGAAACTTGCTTATTTCAGAAGTCAATTTTTTTTAAGAAAACTGAAACTATTTTAATAACTGCAGCTGCATTTCTCAGTTATAAAAATGTTTTAAAATAGTGAAATAAAATTTAGCTTTAAGTTGGGGTGCATGAGATATCACCTCTGAGATGGCTCCACTTTATCATAAATCACCTAAGAGCTAAGTTGTATGTGTGCATGTGTTCTTTCCATTGCCTCTAAGAATCTGGATTGGTTAGTGGTGGATATTGAAGCCCCTCTGGCTAACTGTGTCCCTTAGTGGACATCCTTTTCATTGATGAAAGTTTCCTTCAGAGAAGAAAAGATAGCTTATTAATATTATTGGGAATGAGTTTTGTTGGTAGCAAAAAAAAAACACATTAATTTTTTAAACAGGTTTTAAGTGCCTAATATATGCCAGAGGCTATGCTCAGTATTGGGATTGTTAAACAGACTTGAGTTTGTATACCATCTCAGCGATTTATGAGGTGAATGACCTTGGATAAGTTGCCCCACCTCTCTCAGCTTTAAATTTTCCATCTATATAAAATGGGGATAATTTTCTATGTACCACACAAGATTAAAGTCATATAAAGTTTTTTAGCATATTACCTGGCACTTAGAAAATGGAGGGGGCCGGGGAATGCACATGAATGCATATGGCACATTTTTTGCCCTTGAAGATTTATAAATCTAGTTAGATAAACAGATCTGTGAAATAAATAGTACTCGTGGGAGGCAAATATAATCCATTCCAGCATTGCTCAAAAGTTTTTCTATCGTACAAGCCATTTCTTAAAAAACATTAAGAAAGGATTCCTTTGGTCAAATAAATAAGGGAAATGGATACTTTGAGAGTCACAATGTACATTCTTCTGTTCAGGAATCTGAGATGTTCTTGAGATAGCCTTGCCTTCTGTTATGAACTCAGGTAGAGTAGTTATTACTTATGGATTCTACCTGCTATCATTCTCAGCTATCTGTCCTCTTACATTTAAAGGTACCACTATACCATAGATTCAGACCTTTAATGTTTAGTCTCAGAATAGTTGCCAAATTTGCCAGTTTACTTTCTCTTGCAATATGTAAAATCTTTATTTAAAAGTATCCCAGGATTACAGATTTTGTCCACTTAGAAGTATATCCGTGGAATCTAATTAATATTCCACTATTTTAAAATAGAAATTCCATTGCTTTATGTAACAAAACCAGATCTGTTAGAAATATTTCCATTACAAGAGATTAGCTGTGAAGCCAAAATGATTTAAATCTCACATTATAATGAGTTTGTTTCCTTTTCAGTATTTGGAGTCTGAAGTTTTAGGACAGACTAAAGTATAGCTTTAACCTTTAGGTCCTGTTTACTTTTGTAATTTCAAGTTTGCTCTAGGCTTCTATTAGTTGCAACAGTTTATGCAAATTTCTTTTGCTTCCTTTATAGCTAGGCTTTCTGCAAAGGTTATTTCTGTCTCTTTGTGGTCAGGTAATTATCTGAGAGTAATTTCCTCCTCCCATGTTTTTTTGGGGGGAAGGACTGCCCACCACTCACAATTATGGGCCCAGATTCATCAGTGCCCTTGAGATTCAACAAGAGCCACTCTTTTGTAGTCACACCCTTGCTAAAGCACTTTCGTGGGGGTTTCTTTTTTATTTAATTGTTTTTCATGGTCAGAAACTTTATTTTCTGTTAAGTACTCTTTTCCTCAGCAAGGTTTTCTGTAGCAGCTGTCAGCTGCTCCGATTACCTTTGGGAAACCTCACAATTTACCTGCCTCTACCATGGTGTTGATATTTAGGTGTCTTAATTATACGTGCTTGACTTTGTAGGAGAAGAAAACAGTTTTTTCCTCTACCCATCTTAGGTTCATTGGCTGGGGCCATGAAAATTAGACTGACAAAAAAATCGGATTAACAAGAGAAAAACGGTTTATTCACACATGCAATGCACATCACGCAGAAGAAACTTGACATGATGAGTAACTCAAAGAGGTAGTTAGAACTTGGGCTTATATTTATATAGATCTTAACAAAGAATAATAAATTTGTAGAGAGGTGACAGGTGACAAGAAAAGAGTTTTAGGCTTCCAAGGGTAGCAAGCTGTGGGAAAGTAAATGTATTGGGGAAACTATTGGAAGATATGGGTTATTTGTGCAGGTTCATCTTGGTGCCAACTTTCCATCTTCTTCATGACCATAAAACTTCCTTGGGAGGGGGGATTTATGGTACTCCTCATTTCTCAGACCTTTCTGCTTTTAGTCAGATAAGGGAAGCTCCTATGAAGGCTTCTTTCTGCATTTTTGACTCTCATTTGCCTCCAGCTCAAAATAATCTTTATGCCAAAGTGGCATGTTCTGCTACCCTTCAGCTTCCCCTTGAAACAGCTCCTTAAGGGCAGAACTGTGTCTCTTCTCTGTTTGCCTCAGGGACAGTACCAAGCAGGCAGCAATCACTCAGATAAATGTTGTTTGAGTTGATAAACAGAACCCATCAACAACTCATATGTTCATACTTATTATTCTACACAGAGGAATTCCTGGAGAATTCCTGATGTCTTGGCAGCAGATAGTTTGGTCATCTCCCTCTTCGATGTTAAAGATTCATGTTAATTAAATGTAAATCATGGAATGTACTTATATAAATTATTTTGAGAATATGATATCTGATTGATCATTTCCTTTTCAGAAGTACAATACAAATGCCAGATGGCCAAATGCCTACTCTTTCTTATAATGAAACCAGTTAAATGAATAATTTTAAATTTTGAGTGATTATGGAAACTTTTACCCACAAAATAACTAGAATGTTCCTAAGAAAGGGAGTAAACATTTAAAATCATATTAATTCCTAATGGTTTAAAACATGAAATTAAAGCATATGAATCCAGAAACATGCATAAATACAATTTATAGTCATTATTTCAGTTACTGAACCTCACTTCTCTATTGTCTTCCTGGTTTATATTTTATTTCCACCTGCACGCTCCATAGTCTTTTCCATTTCGCCACATTTTATGCCTAAACTGTTTCCCAAACCCAGTTCTCTGACAGATTAAAGGTCCTAGCAATGCAGTTTTAATGATTACTGTTTCTGATACTAATAGTATATTAAAAATATTGATAATTAAGAATCAAGATGAACAGACAACCCACCAGCTGGGAGAAAATATTTGCAAAACATATATCTGACAAGGGGTTAATCTCCATAATATATAAAGAACTCACACAACTGAACAACAAAAAAACAAACAACCTGATCAAAAAATGGGCAACGGAAATGAACAGACACTTCTCCAAAGAAGACATACAGATGGCCAATAGGCACATGAAAAGATGTTCAACATCATTAATCTTCAGGGAAATGCAAATCAAAACAACACTAAGATATCACCTCACACCTGTTAGAATGGCTATAATCACCAAGACAAAAAACAACAAATGTTGGAGAGGATGTGGAGAAACAGGAACCCTCATACACAGCTGGTGGGAATGCAAACTGGTGCAGCCTCTATGGAAAACAGTATGGAGATTCCTCAATGAATTAAAAATAGAAATACCCTATGATCCAACCATCCCACTACTGGGAATCTATCCAACGAACCTGAAATCAACAATCCAAAGAGGCTTATGCACTCATATGTTCACTGCAGCATTATTCCCTATAGCCAAGAAGTGGAAGCAACCTAAGTGTCCCTCAACTGATGATTGGATGAGGAAGATGTGGTATATATATACAATGGAATACTACTCAGCCATAAAAAAAGACAGAGTCGTCCCATTTGCAACAACATGGATGGGCCTGGAGGGTATTATGGTTTTTTGTTTTGTTTTGTTTTTTGTGAGGAAGATCGGCCCTGAGCTAACATCTGCCAATCCTCCTCTTTTTTTGCTGAGGAAGACTGGCCCTGCGCTAACATCCATGCCCATCCTCCTCCACCTTATGTGGGATGCCACCACAGCATGGCTTGACAAGTGGCGCATCGGTGCGTGCCCGGGATCCGAACTGGCGAACCCCGGGCCGCCTCAGCGGAGTGCGCGCACTTAACCTCTTGTGCCACCGGGCTGGCCCTCGAGAGTATTATGTTAAGCGAAATAAGCCAGAAAGAGAAAAACAAACACTGTATGATCTCACTCATATGTGGAATATAAACCAACCCATGGACAGAGAAAACTGTATTGTGGTTACCAGGGGCAGTGGGGGTAGGGGGTGGGCACAAGGGCTGAAGGGAGACATATATATGGTGATGGACAAACAAAAGTGTACAACCCCAAATTTCACAATGTTATAAACTATTAAACATCAATAAAAAAAGCAAAAAAAAAATTGGTAATTAGACATTAATCTATGGTAAAATAGAAGTTAGAAACAGAGGTGTGTTTTGTTTTGTTAGTCACTTTGAAAGGAGATTCTGTTTGGGGCACATTCTCTTTTACCCTCCATTAAGTAGGTAAAGGACAAAACGTTCTTATAGACATGCTATACAACCCAGAACTTTTGGAGGGGGAGTTCTGTAGGTGAGGCAAGTTGCCATCAGCCATTCTTTGGGAAGAGGAAGGCCCTTACTTGATCTCCAACTCTCAGGAGGAACAAGAGATACTTAGAAACTAGTCAACTCACCCTACATCCTCTCTAGAACCCCTTCTCCTTTTGGCGTATACAAATAACTTGAGGGTCTTCTTGACCTTTGATAATAGGGTTAAGAAAGATGTTTTGAAACAATTAAACCCTCAACTCTGGCCTAAATGGAAAGCCAAAGAAAACTTAAATTGTAATTGGTAGCAGTTAGGAAATTGTAAGAAAACAAGCAAAAACTATGCAGACACCCCCACACGAAATTTTATCAAAATAATTTTGTGAGTTTTCCTTCTCTGCTTTGAAATATTTCCTTTTAAAGTTGTAGTATGCTTAATTGTTTTTGCTTTTTCAAAAGAAATTGAGTTAAAAATCATTAGAATCCTCTCTAACTACACCATTATGATGCCTGCCTGTTAGGACTACAAAGCTGTAGCTAAGGTACCACACTTGTTGACAGTTTAATTCTAAGAAAAGAATCTAAGAGAAAGGAAATGGTCTTGAGTGAGACACATGCAAAGTAGGTCCATAGAGATAAAATAAATAATGCATTCTGCTTTTTTTTTCTTATCCTCTTTAGTTTCTTTTTCTATGTGTATCTGAAGGCATTTTGAGTATATTTACTATAGACTAATACTTATGATCTCCTTATATAGTGATGTAGGAAGCAAAAATGGGTAGAAATGGCTAAGGAAAAATTTCAGTGAATAAAAGCAGATAATACAGAAATGCTAATTAAAGTTTTTGTGGCCACATGAAAATTTTTATAATCAGTTATAAAAATATTAGTCAATAGTTGAAAAATAAACATAGGAATAAAATTGAAATCATCCATAATCACACCAAGCAGTGAAAATCCCTGTTGAAATTTTAATGTTTGTTTGAAATTTTTATTTTTTCATAGTTCATAGCATCTCATCCAGTGAATGAACCAGTAATTTATCCTTTTTTTGGGGGGGGGGGGGGAGATCAGCCCTGCGCTAACATCTGCCAATCCTCCTCTTTTTGCTGAGGAAGACTGGCCCTGGGCTAACATCCATGCCCATCTTCCTCCACTTTGTGTGGACGCTGCCACATCATGGCCCGACAAGTGGTGTGTCGGTCAGCGCCCGGGATCCAAACCGGCGAACCCCAGGCCGCCACAGCGGAGCGCGCACACCTAACCGCTTGCGCCACCAGGCCAGCCCCAGTATTTATCCATTTCACTATTGTGGAACATACAGTTTGTTTTCAGCTTGTTGCTGTTGTAGTGCTATAGAGAATATAAAGTTTTACATACATATCAGATTTTTTTAAGAAAATTATGAGAAATGGAATTAATTAGTTGACATTTTTAAGGCTTTTGATTTGTATGTTAAATATTTCTCAGACTTTTGATGCATATATCCAAATATTTCTCCAGAAAGGTGGTACAGCAGCAGCACGTGAAAACTTATTTCATCATACTCTAACAACACTAGGAATTATCTTAAAAAAATTTTTTTCTGTCTGTATTTATATGATTACTAGTGAAGTTAGGCACTTTTTCATATACTTCTTGGGTAGACATGATTTATGGAAATTGTGTGTAAGTTATTTGTTTCCATCACAGATCTAAACGAACAAAAATATTACTGAAGCTAAATAGGCAGAAGGAAGAAGAAGACCGCAGATTACGATTGCAACTTCAAAGACAGAGAGCCATGAGACTTTCCAGAGAATTACGGCTGAGTATGCTTGAAATAGTTCATCCAGGTGGGTGGCATTATCAGTTTTATAAATGTAATAAGAATGGTTAGGGTATCATCTAATAAGCCAAATTTTCTAGCTACCTGACGATTTCCTTTATTTAATTTGGACCATCCTTTTTCAGATAAACCTTATTAAATCTCTTGAGTCGAAAAAAAATTACTATTTTTTCTGATTAAGGTCTGTTAATTGATGATGAGCAATCTCTATACTGGTTTTTCTTTTCTTTCAGATAAATTAGTGAACATAAAAATTTATGCTAAAAGATAACTGTCAGTGACATAAAGAAAGAACCCCCTTGAATTTAAGTAAGGACTTAGAATATTGCTACATTCTGCCATCAGAACTTTACTTATACTCCAGCACAGACCTTGTGACACATTCTTGCCACCTTTGACACACTAAATTGAAATTAAAGTGTAATCTGGGAAAATCTGGGTAGTTTCAAGATTCTTTTTGTATTCTTCCCTTCCTCTGCTACTACTCATTCCCAGTGTCCTTCACTAGCCTCTTATTTCTCTTTCCCTTAAATATAGATGCTCCCCATGGTTCCATCCTCACCCCATTATTCTCATGTTGCTTTTCCTAGGGTATCCCATCCATAACTGTAGCTTTAACTACCGACTAAGTGCTTACCACTCTGAGATCTTGTCTGCATCCTCATCCTCTCTTCTAAGCTCTAGACCAGCACTGCCTGATAGAACTTTCTACAAAATGAAATGTTCTATATCTGCACTCTCCAATACCGTAGCCATTGGCTAGAGGTGGCTGTTGAGTACTTGAAATGTGGCTAGTGCACTTGAGGACCTAAATTTTTAATTTTACTTTATTTAAATTTGAGTAGCCATTTGTGGCTAGTGTCTACTACATTGCACAACTTAGCTTTGTAGCCAGCTGCCTATTGGGTAGCTTTACTTAGATATCCACAGGCATCCCAGAAACTAGTCATTATCTCCCCTCACTAATTTCCTATCTCTGTCTTCCCCATCTCAGATCATTGTACTAACAATCTACTCAGTTTCCCATCTGTGAGACATCCTAAAGTTCTTTCCCTCTCTCACCTCCATATCCAGTCGGTCATTAAATCCTGTCAATTTTTTGTACTCTCTCAAATACATCCTTTTTTATTGTTACCTTCTACTTCCTTTTCTATCACTTAGCTACTGTGAACCCTGGGCTATATGCTGACCAATACCTAGAAAGTAAAAAGAAAGTAATCTGTAGAACCAAGTGAGTGACTGAAGAGAAATTTAGAAGCACGCAGAGTAGATAACACATACACACGTTTTGCCCTTTCCTTCTGGTGGTACTGAATGACTTCCTAAACATGTTCTTGTGATTCTTTTTTCTAAATGTTCTTGCTATTAGAGTTTCAGCCCTTTTTCATTCCTCTGACACAAGAAATTATATGAGTTTTTACTCTAAAGAAACTCCATAATCAGAACGCTTTGGAGCTCTTTGTTGCTAAAATCTTAGAGCCATTGTAAAATAATAGAATTGGGATAATCAGTGAACAATACTGAAAAAAATAAAAATTCTGCGAGATTATTGTTACTATCATTGTCCTGATTCCAGAACTTGAGAAAGCATAGAAGTGAGTATGTTGTAATAGTGTCTGTCATCTTTTTAGGCCAAGTGGAAAAACATAATCGGGAAATAGAAGATAAATCAGCATTGATTATCCAGAAACATTGGAGAGGGTACAGGGAAAGGAAAAATTTTCGCCAACAGAGGCCATCTCTCACGGAGTATAAAGCAGCTGTCACACTTCAAAGAGCAGTGAGTCTAACGTAATAAAAAGAATACTAGATTAGGAGGTAAAAACATGGGTTCAAACCTAACTTTGCTATTTACCTGCTGTAAAGTCTTGGTCAAGTCACTTAGCTTTTTTGAGCTTTAGTTTCTTCCTCTATAAAATAAGAACCTCCTTACCCCTGGCCAAACTGATTTAGATACTCAGTCCTTAGTACTTCCATAGACCCTTGTACATTTACCATACTGCAATGTGGTTATTTGTTAATTTTTTTTCTTTCTTACTTGGGCTGTGAGCATCTCAAGGATAAGGAACTAAGTCTTATTTATTGTTGTCAGCTCTCTGCATGTGTTTGATATGTGAATGGATGTCTACCCTACCTTTTTCACTCAGTTGTTATGTGGATCAGATGATCTGATTTATGGGAAAGTATTTTGTAAATTACAAAGTCCCATGCAAGTGCAACATATCATATTTGATGTTTTTTAATGCACAGAAAATGTATTAGATATAATTAGATCATTATAATTCTTGAATTATAGAATAGTATTCTTAAATAATAATTTTCCTGGGACTTATCTGGAGCATAGTAATATTTTACTGCCTTGAAAGAGCACAGCACAAGGCTATTTATTTCATTTAATGGCCAGTTTCCTAATAGCCAGTTATTCACTTATACGTGGTTAACTTTCATATTAGGACTTCAGGTCATATAGCATTTAATTTTACAATTTCTTATTGTTGAACTTCAGGTCAGTTTCACTTTTTCACAGTAATAGATTTTGAACAGTCTTGAATTTTCTGTGAATAACCTTTTACCAAGATTTTTTAAAACCATTTAAAAAACAGAGTAAAGTACTAGGGAAATAGAAAGAGATGTCTGCCACTTCCTTCTTCCTCAGGCTTTTCTAGGGATCTCAGGCTATATCTGCAACAAACAGTCCTGCACCATCACTGAATCACACCCACACCTGCTGTTTACCCTCTGCTAAACAAGGCCATCTAAGCATTACCCCGTGGATATCAGTGTTGGAGACACTTCCTTTAGAGGAATCCTTGGTTCTATTCTAATATTTTTACCTCATGGCTACCTCCTTTTTAAACTCTTTCCTGTCAAAGAATCAACTGAGTCCTTATTAAGTTGACTTACTACCTTGCCTGATTTAGATAAGCCTGGTACTTTGTAAAAGGGTCCTCTATTCTTAAGTGAGATACCTCAGTTTGTCCACCATTCCCCAGAGAGAGAAGCAGGGGTCATCAAAGGAAGATATCTGAGGGCTGTGAAGACATAGTTGTTTGGATTTTCATGCTTTCCTTTGGCATAAGAGGAAAAGAAGTCACGTCTGCCTCATATCTTCCCCACCCAAAAAAAGGAGTATCGGTCTCCATTGAAGTAAGAACAAAAAGGGATGTGTCAAGGTCTTGTTTATAGTCTTTGCAGCTCACTAGTAAAAATAACAGTGAAATCAAAGCAAAACTAGACTTCAGAAATAGAAATATAGAAAATAGAAAAAGAAAGAAGAGGATTATTTTCAGAGGGAAAAGAGAAAGAAAAATGATAAAGTACAGAGAGAAGAAAAAGGAATGTAATAGAGAAAATTAGAACAGGGCAATGGTCAGTAAAGGACACATTTTACCATATTTTTGAATCATCTATTTCTAAGATATATTCTAGGCTTACCCTATCCAATACAGTAGCCACTAACCACATGTGGCTATTGAGTACTTCACATGTAGCTAGTCCAAATTGAGATGTGTTGTAAATGTAAAATACCTATCAGATTTTGAAGACTTAGCATGGAAAAAAAGAGTGTAAACTATCTCATTAATAATTTTTTATATTGATTACATGTTGAAATGCTAATATTTTACATATGTTGAGTTATAATATGTTTACATAAATCAGTATTTGCAAAATATTAATTTCACCTATTTCTTTTTACTTTTTTAATGTGCCTACTTGAAAATTTAAAATTACATATGTGACTTGCATCATATTTCTATTAGCACTGCAATTGACCTTGGTAAGAAAGAAAAGGAAATAATAATTCATCAGTTTAACAGAAAGGAATAGGAATATCATTTCAATGAACTTGTCTCTCAGGAGGAACTGGTTATTAATGTCCTTGGTAGAGGAAGAACTGTTGTTTACCTTCTGTCTCTCCCTTACTTTGTGTAAAAGCAGAGGCACTGTTTCTCAGGTAGCTAAAAATAGAGAAAATCTTATGTAAACTTGCTAATTTCAAAGTACACATCCTTACTTGCATAGACAAGTTGGAGTTCTCTGTAGTTGATTTAGTGTTGAAATTAAATTTGAAGTAAAAGTTAGCTGCCTTTTCCCTTTTAATGCTCCAGGATTTTCTTCTCTTGCTTTCTCATCTCTTAGGAAGCTCAGAAGGAATGTGATGGTTGCTGGTGTCTGGTCTCTAGAGCCAGAAGGATAGCTAATTCTTGCTACTTGATTATAGCAGAAAATTACTACAGCACTATTATACATATCCATCACAGACCAACCACAAAAGCACTTAGTGAAACAAACCATTGGCAGTTGAGAAAATAAATAAAAACTGGGAGATAAATGCAATTTCAGAGAGTCCTGAAATGACAAAGAATGAGGAAAAGACAGAGAGAAAAGTCAAGGTGGGCTTTTCTGATATAGGAGCAGAGATTCCTTTGTTCTGGAACCTTTACTCTGAAGTTCCCAGCATAGCATCATAAGTGGTAGGGTGATACTAAAAACAGGAGGTAGAGAAGAGAGAGAAGGAGAAGCAAGGAAGAAAAATCAAGTAAAGAGAATAGAAGGAAAGGTCTCTCAACAGGAGGATGCAAGCATACTTGAAAGCTCGAGTACCATACTAAAAATGGGAATATTAGGGAAATTTTATATACTGAATGTGAAGACCTCCAGCCCTTTTTTTCTTCTCAGCTCCCGGAGTACAGTGAGGCTTATATCCTGCAAACAGTAAATTGAAAGCATTTTCTTTGGGAAATCTAAACAGCCCAAGAGAAAAGTCATAAGTATACTCACAATGGGGTACCCCAACAAAACAGCCCAGTTCAGCACCCTAGGTTGAAGTACACAATAGATAAACCCTACACACCTGCTCAGAATTTTTAAACAGCTTTTTACTGCCTACTCTTAAATATCGGCTGAAAGTATCACTGTACATCTGAGGAAAGGTAAGACCAAAACAAACAGAATAAACTACTTGGTAGAAATAAAGATATTGCAGGAATAAGAAAACTTTTAAAAGTCTGTTAATTCCTCACAGACTTAAGAGAAAATAATACATGAAACAAAACTAAGATGCTACATAGGAGGTAACAAATAGAATGAAATTTAACAGGAAACATAAAAGACATAATAAAAGGGCTGGGAAAGAAGGTTTGGGAAATCTCCTAGGAAAGAAAAGATAACCAGTCCAGGAGTCAAACATCCAAACATTTGAAACAAAGAATACAAAAAAAACCTGAGGAGAGGAAATCAAATAATTCAAGATTTCCCAGAACTGAATGTCAGGCGTTTTAGATTAAAAGGACTGACTAAATGTCCAATACAATGACAGAAGCACACTCACATTTATTTCACATTACTGTGAAATGCTCTGGGGACAAAAATACTTCTCAGTAGCATCACTGGAAGCTAAAAGGTACTGGAGTAAGGCTGTCACGTGTTTGAGGGAAAATGATTTCCAGCTAGAATTCTATACCCAACCAAACCATCAGTTAAAAGTAAAGATAAACTAAAGACATTTTTTTTTTCTTGTGAGGAGATCAGCCCTGTGCTAACATCCGCCAATCCTCCTCTTTTTTTTTTTTTTTTTTTTTGCTGAGGAAGACGGCCCTGGGCTAACATCCGTGCCCATCTTCCTCCACTTTATATGGGACGCCGCCACAGCATGGCTTGCCAAGCAGTGCGTCGGTGCGCGCCCGGGATCCGAACCAGCGAACCCCGGGCCGCCGCAGCGGAGCGCGCGCACCCAACCGCTTGCGCCACCGGGCCGGCCCCTAAAGACATTTTTATGCATCACAAAGTCTCTAAAACAAAGGAATAACCCAAGCAAGAGACAACATGGAATCCAGGAAACAGAAAGGAAAGATGGAAAGGAGGCACCAAGATGATGGTGAATGGAGACCTCAGGATGACAGCTATGCACCAGTCATAGAGAACAGTCAGTCCAGATTGGAGCAGGTCAGAAAGCTCCAGAAAATGTGTGTCCAAGAACATGAATTTGATAGAATGCCTGATGTGTTTTAATGTATTAGCAATTAGGGCAGTGTTTGTGATATATAATCGGTGGTAAGTGTATAGAAAACTAAGCACAGGAAAACAATAGAATATTAATTCCAGTGAAAATAAAAAATGTGCAAGGAAGGAAAAGTAATCATCATATACTATATGGCTCAAAAATGATAGCCTTATATGTAGTCATAATTATGTAAACACAACATTAACTAAAATTGATATAATAATGTTGGAGGTTTGAAGATATAGCAAGTGTGTAGGAGTGCAAGCAGCAAAAGAGCGCTAAATCCTTACCTTCCGTTCAAGAAAGTCAATAGAAAATACTTATATCTGGAAAATCAAAGAAAAGTAGATAGAGATAAACATAAAAGAAAAACCCAAAAGAGTTAAAGTTGTTGTCTTTGGGGGAGGGGGCAGGATAAGTGGGCAGAGACTAAATAGCTTTTTTATTAATAATTCTTGTAAAACTGACATGTTAAACAATAGAATTACATGAACACTTTTTTGGAAAGTGTTCAACAGTGAAATATTTTAGGATTTGCAGGCCATGTGGTCTCTTGCAACTATTCAGCTCTACAGTTGTAGCACAAAGGAAGCTGTAGACGGTACGTAAACAAATGAGCATGACTGTGTTTCCATAAAACGTTATTTGGAGACACTGAATTTTGAATTTCGTGTACTTTATACATCGCAAAATATTCTTTTCCTTTTGCAATTTGTAACCATATAAAATGTGCAAAACCATTGTTCACTCTCCGGCCATTCAAAAACAGGCTGTAGGCTGGATTTGGCCTGTGGCCATAATTTGCCAACCCTTGCCTTAAACAATGTGAGCATGTAACTTTGATGAAAATAAAAACTACAAAGAAAGGAGAAGAATGAAAAAAAAAATTGGGTATAATAATTTCAAATATTTTCTGTTACAAAATTTCTTGTTTTACCAAGAGTCCTTTCTGAAGGACATGAGGAAGAACATTCATTTACCAAGCTTTTTCTTATATACTGTCTCTTTGATCTTTATAATCCTGTAGGCTAAGTAGAATTGGGGTCCTTGTTTTCTGTAGACATAGAACATGTCCTATAGAGATCAAGTGACTTACTCAAAATCATACAGTTTATAAGGGACTAGAATTGAGACTATAATCCAATGCATATTTCTTATATTTTCCTCTTTATTGCTTACTGTACAAATAGTACATGAATATATCCTTTAAAAATATTAAAACACTACAGAAGAATATAATTAAAAAGTCATTGTCCTCCCTCACCCCTGTCACAATCCCATCCCTCTCCCCATATACACTCAGAGTTAACTGTTACAGTGTGGTTGCTACTATATGTTGTTGTAAGAAGAAAATAGTTCTATTAGGGAAGAAAAATCACAAATCTCTCTTTTTTTTCAGGCTCTTAAATTCCTAGCAAAGTGCCGTAAGAAAAAGAAACTATTTGCTCATTGGCAAGGACTCAGAGAACTCACTGATGCACGCAGAGTTGAACTGAAGCAACAAGTGGATGACTATGTCAGAAGACATCCAGTATGTAGGCCATGATATCAGTGCTACATTATTTCAGTGCATGATATTCACCAACAAAGCAGTGTCTCAGATGTATATGTACATGTCTTATTGGTATAAGGTAATGCAGTTGCTTTACCGTAGAGTTCATGGATTTGGAGTCTTCTTATAATTACATGGGCCATAGAAGTATAGTCAGTAGTAAAGACTTTGCTTCAAGTCAGTTATTTTCCATACTGCATCAGCAAGACTGCGTTCACATCCGCACCAACATTTTTTGTTTTTACATTCTGATGGGTGTGAAGAGGTATTGTGATTTGGGTTTGTATTTCCCTAATGATTAGTGATTTTGAACATCTTTTCATGTATTTATTTGCCAGTTATATATGTTTTTTGGAGAAGTGTCTAGTCAAGTCTTCTGCCTGTTTTTAAATCAGGTTGTTTTTTGTTGTTGAGTTTTAAGAGTTCCCTATGTATTCTGAATATTAATCCCTTATCAGATATATGATTTGGAAATATTTTCTCTCGTTCTGTGGGCTGTCTTTTTACTCTATTGATAATGTCTTTTGATGCACAAAAGCTTTTAATTTGAAGAAATACAGTTTGTCTATTTTTTCTTTTTTTACCTGTGCTTTCAGTATCATATCCAAGAAATCACTGCCAAATCCAATGTCATGAAGTTTTTCCGCTATCTTTTCTTCTAAGAGTTTTATAGCTTTAGCTCTTGCATTTTAGATCTTTGATCTCTATTTTTTTTAATGCACTATGTGTTATTTTGATGCATACTCTTATTTAAAAAAAGGAAGTGCTGCTTTAGCCATACTCTAGTGTAGGTGTTTAAAATTCTGTGGCTGAAAAGTAGAGTGTTAACTGGAATAGGGCTGCCTCCAAGATCTAGGAAGTGGAATATTTGAGAAAGCTGTGGTGTCAGAAGCTTTATCAGCTTCAAATTTAAGATTATTTCATCCTTGTCCAAACTAATTACTTAAGTTCCTTTAAAGTAGCTGGCTAGCCAAAAGAGTATGGTCCTTTGGCTGGTTTTGTCCCTTGTTCAATGAAATCAGTAGTTAAAATATTATAATATTAGATAATATGACATATAACATTAGGTAAGTTTGGGAGTGGGGATAGGATGAGAAGTAAGATACTCTATCTGGTGGGGTCCAGAACAAAAGAGTTGGCCTTGTTACTCCTCTTCCAGCCCGGGGTCTTTACCAAACCATTTGTAATTTTCAGTATGATCTTTCCATCTTATCTCTTCTACCAGAATGCCACACTGTGTGGGGAAGTAAGGTATGGAAGGATACCAAAAAGAAACTTCCCCAACTGCATTTTCATCTAAAGCTGCTTTTAAGAAGCTATTTATTGCTTGCACAAGAGTACAAGGTAGACATCAATCATAATATTCAATTGAAAAGTGAGAGACAGCTAAGCATTCTGGAACCTCTGCTAAGTGGTTGGGTGAAACAAACTTTGATATATATGTTGTTCCTGTGACAGTTTTTTCTGTCCTCTGTTCCCAGGGCTCTCCGATGTCAGATGTGACCAGCAGGGAACTTCATTCCCAAGCACAAGAACGGCTGCAGCACTACTTCATGGGCAGGGCCCTGGAAGAGAGAGCCCAGCAGCACAGGGAGGCTCTGATGGCTCAGATCAGCACCAACATTGAACAGTTACTGAGTATGTGCTCATTCCATTTTTGTTTCCAAAAAAAGAACAACCTATGCAAGATTTTGTGACATCCAAAATCTTCAGAGGGAAAACTCCATTTAATGGTCTATTAGCCCATCTTCTGTCCTTAGAAATTTCTAAATCTAGATCATACTAGTACACAATGTTTTCAAATGATGTAGATCCCATAACCTCCTTCTAGACTGCTTCCCCCAGCCTTGCTATCATTCACGTGTATCAACTCAGACAAAGTTATTAATTTTAAAGATACTGAGCCCTACTAGCCAGGTTCTGTTATGTAGTCTCAGAAGCTTTTGATCATATTTTAGAAGTAGATGACAGTAGTTACAGTGCCATTTTATAATTTTTAATGAATTGCTTTCATCTCCTCCTCATAGCCACTGGTGCATTTAATGAGAGTTCCCATCCATGAAGCCACAGTGCTTCAGTCAGCCTCTGAAACACTTTTAGTATATGTGGCATAGGAAGGGCCAGGGTTCTCTATTTAATGCCATTACTTGCAAAGTTTGTATTTTTGAATGGGTAGATGGCTATAACTAATCCTCTCATCTATAGGATGGGGTTTCGCTGTTATTTTAAAAGTTCTTGTTCTTTAAGCCATCTAAAAAAGTCTACATCTTTCTTTTTTTCCTGAGGAAGATTTGCCCTGAGCTAACATCTGTTGCCAGTCTTCCTCTTTTTTTTGCTTGAGGAAGATTTGCCCTGAGCTAAACATCTGTTGCCAGTCTTCCTCTTTTTTTTTGCTTGGGGAAGATTAGCCCTGAGCTAACATCTGTACCAGTCTTGCTGTACTATGTATGCGGGTTGCCGCCACAGCATTGCTGATGAGTGGTGTAGGTCCATGCCTGGGATCCAAACCTGCGAACCCAGGCCACCAAAGTGGAGTGCATGAACTTAACCACTGCGCCACAGGGCCAGCCCCCAAAAAATCTACATCATTTTTTATTCTTTTCTTTTAAGTACAGAATGGGGTGCGGGGGGCAGTTGATGCCAGTCACAGCTACAACTTGTGAATAGTCATGCACCATCTCTAGCTAGCAGTGATAATAGATTCAGAGTTGGAACCCTGTCCCTGCCTACTATTTCAGAGGTCCAACTCTGTAGTTTCCAAGTTCCTACTTGTTTGGTGTAGAACTCTTCTACTCACCTGTTTATTTTCTGTTTACTACAGAGGCACCAAGTCTGAAGGAGGCAGAAGGGAAAGAACCTGAGCTCTTCCTGAGTAGATCCAGGCCTGTGGCAGCCAAGGCCAAGCAGGCCCATCTCACCACCCTGAAGCACATACAAGCACCCTGGTGGAAGAAGCTTGGAGAAGAAGCAGGAGATGAGATTGATGTCCCAAAGGATGAGCTTAGTGTAGAGTTAGGAACTTTATTCATTGGTGGAACCAAACCCCCTTAAGAAGTTACCCTGAGAAATTACACATATTTTATATTTCAGGAGATTATATTGGTTCTGCCTCTGGCTTGCTAGTAGACTAGAGCTATCTTAACTCATGGTTTTCCAGAGGTTCCTCTCCGAACAAGACTTGCAAGCAGTAAGCAGAGTTATCTTCTACCTCTATCTTAGTTCTCTTTTTATTTTTTACCACACACCCATCCCTGGCCACACACACAAATTGGTGTGCTGTTTATCGTGGAACTAAACAGCATGGCATTCTATTGCTTACATGAAATGTGATATATATATATATATGTTTTTGCTTCTGCTGTTTTCCAACTAAACATGTTTTCTAAATAAATATTTTCGACAGTTCTGAAAAACTTGTCAGAATTACTTCAACTTTTCACATTTATTATTTAGATTCTTGTTTTTCTGTTAATATAGGAAGTGTGCTCCTGGCCTTTATTAAGGTGAGGAAAAGGTCAATTGAAGGATATTTGTCTATTTTCTACAAAACAGTGTTTGAACTCAATTTCTACCTTGTTATTTCTAAAAAGAACTACATTAAAAAATCCTCCTAGAATTCAATGCAAGAAAAATTTCTCCAGATAAAATTGCAATCTTTCTGGTAAACTATGAGAACTACGTAACCCACTATATCCCTTTTTGTCTTGTCTCCTAGGAATCTCACAGCTAAATATAATGTCTAATTTCTGTTATGATCGTAGGTACCTACATGATTATTTGATTTCAACCTAATAATTTCTGATTTCCCTGTTTATCTTTAACTGTGTTTTAATACCAGAAGCTACCTGTATTTGTGTTTGTAACAATATGGAATTTAAGTTAAAATCAATTAACAGATCGTGGACTCCATGTCATGAGGAACCAATTAACAAATCATGGACTCCATATCATAAGGAACCTGGAGTGTGCATTTTGTATAAATGAGTAGAAATACCAGTATTTCTGGATGGGAAGATCAAATAGTATAATGTTGTCCATTCCTCCAAAGCTAAGTTTAGTAAAATTCTAGTGTAATTTTTATTTATAATTGGAAAAGAAATGTATAAAATTCATCTGTAAAAATAAGTAGATGAGAATTCTGGTTTCACTAAGAATGTTGAAAGCTACATGAAACTGTTGCTCCCACCTTAACAAAAAAAAATGCCGGGTAATCTACAAAAATAATTTTTCTTGAGCCTATCCGATAGTTGAAGCCTCAAGATGACCAAGTAAATTGAGGTGGGACTCAGTATCTGTGAAATGAAGTATTTTATCTTTCTTTAGTAGAGCACGGGAGAAGAAGGTGGCTGGATAAGAAGAAATCAACTAAAATTGTAACAAATTCTTAACAGCCCAGTGTGGAGTAGCATGTCAGTTTAGAATACATAGGAGCCTCAGACAGGAGAATTTAGAACTCTACCAAATACAGTCATGTGCCACATAATGACATTTCGGTCAACAACAGGCCGCATGTATGATGGTGGTCCCACAACATCGGTACCATATAGCCTAGGTGTGTAGTAGGCTGTACAATCTAGGTTTGTGTAAGTACACTCTGACGTTTGTACCATGAAATCACCTAAAGACGCATTTCTCAGAATGTATCCCTGTGATTAAGTGAGGCATGACTACTCAAAGTTTGGGAGCAGGGCAGGAGGCCTGAAGAGCCGCCCTTAGTGGCGCAAGCAAACATGAGATGTTAGGCTGCTGCTGGGTGGCATGCCCAAAGCCTTACCCGTTTCCCCAAACCCTTCTCTTAAAAGCCTTAAGCTGCTAGAGCAGGGGCGGCAAGCCTTGACAAAATTCCATTGCATGTAAGGAAGGAATAGAAACAAAACCTATCTGTCCCTGGGGGGAGGGGTGGGAAACACTCTAGCCCCAGACACAAGAAGAGATCCAGCGCTGCTGAGGGAGAGAGAGAAACAAAAGCCTTCCACTCCTGGGAGAGGGACAGGAAAGCATCTTGGGCCCAGAAATCCTACACCAATTCAAAGCAGAGGCCTGCTACTGCTGGGAAGGGAACTTTCCTGCTCAAGAGCAGCAACAGATATGAGGCCGTTTGCCATGGGGTAGAAGGATAGGACACCTGAGAAAGCCCCACCCCCAACCCCAGGAAGAAGAGACCTAGCCTAAAATTTAGGCTGGATCAGGACAACAGCCCACCCATGTTCCAACAACTAGCCTAGCACCAAGTAATAAGCAATAGCACTTTACCACTGGGGTAGGGGAAAGTGCATGGAGAGACCCCCTCTGTGGCAAGGACATACAGGGATGGCTGAAAGTGGAGGGTGGAGTAGGAACACAGAAAAACCTTCAAGCTTTCCAGACCCTACTCTAAGCACAAGGTAAGAGCAGCTAAAAAATAAAGGAACTTGAAGTCTGGTGCATTGAAGATGAAAAGCTAAACTGACTAGTTTAACTCAACCCCGTGCAATACTGCCATACAATTCTTTTTTTTTTCTTTTAATTTCTGACTTAATGCTGTCTTCTGACTTATAATGCTGTTATATTTACTATGTTAAAACAATAATTCTGCATTACTCAGATAAGGGTAAAAAATAAGACACATGAAGCAGTGAGTTTATCAATAATTATTTAATCAATTTTTCACATTTAATTTTCTTTGATGACTTGCTCACATTATCAGAGCTCATTTTTCTATACAGTATAAAGTACTGGACAGAGTATAATACAAATATGAGAAACACAACACTTAACATTTCATTTTTATGAACCTATAGAGTGCCTAGAAATAGAAATAGAAAATTCTGTAGTCAGTAGAAATTCTGTAGAAAAGCCACTCTGTACCATATGATTTTCATTTTAGGAATATCCATATTCATTTGGATAATTGGAAATTTGGTCAATTTCAAATTATGGCTAAAGAGAATTCAAATGCATGATTGCTAGACTGAACTTTAATGATTAAATTTTGAAGACTTATTTTCCCCAGCTTTATTGAGGTACAGTTGACAAAACTATATATTTAAAGTGTATAATGTGATGATTTGATATACACATGCATTGTGAAATGATTACCACAGTCAGGTTAATTAACACATCCATCACCTTTTTGTGTGTGTGGTGAGAATGCTTAAGATCTACTCTTAGCAAATTTCAAGTATACAATACAGTATTATTAACTATAGTGACCATGCTGTACATTAGATCCCCGGAACTTATTCATCTAACTGAAAGTTTGTACCCTCTGGCCAGCTTCTCCCCATTTCCCCCACCTCCCTGGTAACCACCATTCTACTCTCTGTTTATATGGGTTTGACTTTTTATTTTTTAAATTCCATATATAAGTAAGATCATACAGTGTTTTTCTCTGTCTGGCTTATTTCACTTAGCATAATGTCCTCCATGTTCATCCATGTTGTCACAAATGGCAGGATTTCCTTCCTTCTTGTGGCTGAATAATACTATATATATATGTATATCTCACATCTTCTTTATCCATCATCCATTGATAGACACTTAGGTTGTTGCTACATGTTTGTTGGCTATTGTGAATAATGCTGCAATGAACATGGGAGTGCAGAAGTCTCTTTAAGATACTGATTTCATTTCCTTCAGATATATACCCAGAAAAGAGGATTGCTGGATCATATGGGTGTTCTATTTTTTAATTTTTTGAGGCACTCCATACTGTTCTATAATGGCTAGACCAATTTACATTCCCACCAACAATGTACAAGTGTTCCCTTTTGTCCACATCCTTGCCAACACTTATTATCTCTTGTCTTTTTTATAAAAGCCATCCTAACAGGTGTGAGGTGATATCTCATTGTGGTTTTGATTTGTATTTCCCTGATGATTAGTGATGTTGAGCACCTTTTCATGTACTCGTTGGCCATTTGTGCCAACAAGTTATATTGCCATATGATGTTATCCACTGGATTTAATGCAAACTCCACAAGTTAAGGGCACAGTCCCCAACAAAACTGCCCTTACTTCAGATGCCAGCCATAAATTCAGATTTCCCCAGGCCACCCACAGTTCTGACCAACTGACTGCAAATTTGAGTGTTCCCACAACCCCATGAGGTTTGATAATTCACTAGAACAAACAACAGAACTCAGGAAAGCACTATGCTTTTGATTAGTTTTATTATAAAGATACAAATCAAGTCCAGTCAAATAAAGAATACTTAGTGCAAGGTCTTAGAGGGTGCTAAACAAAGATGCATCACCCTCCTGGCACATCAATGTGCTCACCAACCAGGAAGCTCCACTGAGCAAATATGTTCAGTTTTTATTGGAGTTTCATTACGTAGGCATGATTGATTGAATCATTGGCCATGAGACTGAACTCAATCTCCAGCCCCTCTTCCCTCCCCAGAGGTCAGGAAGTCAGGCTGATATCATGCAGCTCAAAGCTTCAACCCTCTAATCACGTAGTTGATCTATCTGACATGGCTTACCCCCAACTTAAGTCATCTCCTTAGCATAAACTCAGGTGTGACCCAAGAGCCCACCACTAAGAACAAAGACAATCCTATCACTCAGGAAATTAGAAGGGTTTAGAAGCCCCCCTCCCAGGAACTTGGGACAAAGAACAAACAAATTCTATACAGTACTCCAACACTAACTGTCTAATATAAAAAGAGGTGTACCCATATCTGGGCATAAGTAGTATCCACCTCAGTCTTTCTGCTCTACACATGTCTGACATATAGTCAAAAATTGAGACACACAAAGAAGCTAGGGAAAAGAAAAAAAAAACTTTTGTGAAGAGATACACAACAAAACCAGATTCAGAGATGACTCAGATGTTGGAAATAACACACAAAAAAAGACCCTAATAACTGACTGATATGTTAAAAGATATGATGTAAAACTTGACAACATAGCATAAACAGATGGGAAATTTATGGAAACTAGAAAAAAGAGATCAGTGGAAATGCTAGAAAAAGCACAATATCAGAGATCAATTCCTTTGACAAGTTCATTATCAGACTAGAATTGAATAAAGAATAGGTGAATTTGACAATAGGTCAATAGAAATTTTCCAAACAGAAACGCCAAGAGAAAAGAAAAAGAATGGGGTGGGGAAAGTGGACAATAGAGCCTCCATGAGTTGTAAGACAATATCAAATAATATCAAACAGTATAACATGCATGTAATTGGAGTCCCAGAAAGAGAAGAGAAATGAGGTAGAAATAGGTGAAGTAAAAATGGCCAAGGTTTTTTGAAAATTAATGAAACCACAGATTCAAGAATCCCAGAGAACCTCAAGCAGGATAAATAACAGAAAATAATATAAAAAATTTAAAAACACATGTAAACACATCATGGTCACATTGCTTCAAATCGAAGATAAAGAGAAAATCATGAAAGCAGAGAAAAAAGAAAAATTACATACCAAGGAACAAAGATCAGAATTTCAATAGACTTTTCATCAGAAACTATACAAGCCAGAAGACAATGGAATGACATCTTTAGAATACTGAAAGAAAAAATTATCAAACCAGAATTCCATGTACAGCAAGAATATCTTTCAAAAAGTGAAGGCAAAATAAAGATTTTTTGAGAAAAACAAAGCTAATCATCTTCATTGGCAGCAGACCTGCCCTATAAGAAATGCTAAAGGAAGTTTTTCAGGCAGAAGGAGTAGGATACAAGATAAAAATTAGATCTACACAAAGAAATAGTAAGGGAAATGATAAAAATAAATATAAAAGATTTTTTCTTATTTTTAATCAGTTTAAAAGTTAACTGACTGTCAAATTAGTAAAAATGTGTTTGTGTTTTATAATATATGTAGAAGCAATAGGCCAAAAAAACTGAAGGAAGAAAGTGGAGTTATTAAGCTTTTTGAATTATAACTGAAGAAGTATATCATTTTTAGGTAGACTATGATGAGTTGTGTATGTGCATTGCAAATCCTAGAGCAACCACTGAAACAATAAAAGAAGAGGTACAACTTCTTATAGTGCAGATAAAGATAGTGCAGATAAAATGGGATCATAAAACAACGAGCAAAATGATAAATTTAAACCCACCTATATCAATAATACATTAAAGGTAAATCATCTAAGTTTTGACTTTGAGAATCTTTTACCAAGTGGGTAGATGGGAGATGAGAAATGCTACGTTTTCTAAACCTGTCCTGGCTGCTCTATGCTCTCTTTAAATTACGCTTGCAAACTGGCATATTCTTTCATTAGCTTATCATTTTCTTGTACTTTCTTATCATACTCACCAAGTAAGATTTTTTTTCCTGAAAGTTTCATTGATCATACACAAAAGTTCATAGGATAAATTTTCACTCTGCCAATTTTCTGCAAGTGATAGGTTTACAAATAGTTTCACTACTACATAATGTGAGTTACCAGTTTTCCAATGTCCTTGCAATTTTTCTAGCCTATGCCTGCTGCCTGGTCAGAAAGCTAGTGCCAAATATTGCAAGTTTTTTCATGGCAGCGTATCATATCTAGCTATCAATTTCAGTATCATTTATTGCTGCATCACAAACCACCCCAAAACTTAGTAGTTTAAAATAAGCATTTCATCCAAGATAAAGTAACAGGAACCATATTGACACTCCCACCTGAAAAACACAAAAACAAACACATAATGTATGAAACAACAGCTTTGAAGACACTGAACTTCAAGCACTGAGGGAATGTCTCTACAGGAAACAAATGACATAAACCCGATGACTGCCACAGCTTAATGCTGTAAGAAAGTATCCAGGTCATGGCATGTCTTTCCCAACTTCTGCCTTCTACTTCATTTCCTACACTTGCACTGTAAATATCCTCCATCTCATATTTCTTTCATATTCCTAGAAGAGTTGGTTGGCATGGCATAAAAAAATTTTGTTCATCTGTTCAGAGAGGTAAGGGGCTTCACGTATAATACTGTGGCCCTCTGCCTCTCTCTAGAATGTTTTAAGAGGCTTTCTTTTTTTTTTTTTTTTTCTTTTTTTTTTTTTTTAAAGATTTTATTTATTCAGTTTTTTCCCCCCAAAGCCCCAGTAGATAGTTGTATGTCATAGGTTCACATCCTTCTAGTTGCTGTACGTGGGACTCGGCCTCACGTTGGACGGAGAAGTGGTGCCTCGGGGCGCTCCCGGGATCCGAACCCGGGCCGCCAGCATCAGAGCGCGCGCACTTAACCGCTAAGCCACGGAGCCGGCCCTAAGAGGCTTTCTTGTCCATCATTTTATATATCGTCCTTCTAGCTATGATTATGCCCTTTGTACTCATGAGGAAGCTGGGGCACTGAGACATGGTGATTTTGCTCCAGTCACTCCAGTCACATTAATGTTTGAATGGAAAGACACAGTGAAGTGCTCAGACTTGGCCTAAGACTCAACATCCTAGCGAGCAGGGCAATGACAATGACAGGCTCAGATTTCCCCTCTCTTTCTAACGCATTCTCCAGCCAAAGCAACATGCCCAGAAAGTTTCCCTTTCTTTTCCTGTCTTGTGCCCTCTCTGGCCTCCTAATTCTTTTCCCAGCTGTTTTCTGCCTCAAGCCTTGACAATCACTAGTCAATCAAAGTTTGCACCACTCTTTCTCCTCCTCTTCCTACTTCCCAATGCCCCAAAGTTTCTATGGTGAAGGCAAAGCTACAGACTGTGTAGGGGAGGAAGACCTATCCTTTACCCACTCTGTGTCCTTTCTGGCTGGGCTACAAATTAAATTGACATGAGACAGAACAGCAGGAGAAAATCAAACAAAGCTTTATAACATATATATGGGAGAGACCCAGGAAAAACTGGGTAACTCGACAAAATGGTGGATGTTCTCATCTTAAATACTATCTTCGGCTAAAGACAAAGGAGGATGTTGGGGGTGGGGGGAGTCAGCTATGGGAGATTACCAGAATAGCACAGTAAACAAGAGTAAGGTTAATATGCAGATTTAAGTCCTTGCCTTCTGCACTGATAAGAGTTTCTAGAGATAAAGTCATCCCCCTTCTTCCCGGTACAGAGAGGGAGATACTTTTACAAATAAATGGAGATTTCCCTTATAAATATAAAAGTCTCTTACAAATGATAACTTCTACTTTTACTTGGTTTTCAGAGCTGTGATAAGAATGGGCTTAGCAAGGACCCTCCCAGTCTATCCATACCCTGAGTTATCTATGGTGATGGCCTGTCCTGGGGATAAGTCTTCTATCTTAAACTCTTTTAGGCAGTTAGTGGGGGGGAGGTCAAAGTTTTTTTCAGAGTCTTTTGAGCCTTTATTGTCTTCAGCTTGAAATAATCCACATACCAGAGTGGCACTTCTTGAGGTGGCCTGCCCTGAACCCCATCAATTGTCTGTTGATGTCAAAAGACAGAGATAGAGGGGTGTTGCTCTTGTCTGAGAAGAGACACTGGAGTAAAAGAGAGAACCAGAAACAGGGAGGAAATGAATGAATGGCAGGTGGTAGGTAAGTAAGGGGAGTTCTCTGAGTGTGCAGGGGAAGGGCATGGGATACTTAGGGCATCTGTGCACGAGGCTGCTTGTGTACAAAAAGATTGTGTGTGTATATGTGGAAAGAATGTGTTAACATATTCTTCATCTTGCTTCATCGTGTTCAATGTCCCTATTGCTGCTGGACAAAAATTGTGGGACTAGGGGGGCTGGCCCGGTGGCGCAGCAGTTAAGTGCAAGCACTCTGCTTCGGCAGCCCGGGGTTCGCAGGTTCAGATCCTGGGTGTGCACCGACACACCGCTTGTCAGGCCAAGCTGTGGTGGCGTCACATATAAAATAGAGGAAGATGGACACGGATGTTAGCCCAGGGCCAATCTTCCTTAGCAAAAAAGAGGAGGATTGGCATCAGATGTTAGCTCAGGGTTAATCTTACAAAAACAAAAAACAAAAACAACCAAACGTGTAATGTGGAGATTACTGCCTGTCTTAACTTTACAGAAAGGATAGTCCTCAATTAATTTTGATTTCAGGAAGGTAGTTCTTAATATCTAACTGAACTCAATAGCACTCAAAGTACATTCTCTGGTTTAATTTTCTGGGTAGATGAGGAAACAACTGCACAGCAACTTTTTTTTCCTGGAATCTTTGTTTAATTACTTGTTTCAACTTTAGACAGTATCTATTGACTCTCTGCTATAGAAGGAAATTATAACACTTTTATGGTTTCTTACTTTCTTCCTTTAGGCTTTTGTTAGTTTTATTTTTTAATTCTAATAACACTTATGTTCTGTTTTATTACTTTACCCTCCACACTGTTCAATCTCCATTTTATATTGAAATAGATTCAACACTTACTACTAGTCTTTTACCATTATGTCTCCATTTCTGAGTATTTTGATTTACCCCTTCCTCCCTTCTTTCCTCCCTCCCTCCCTCCTTTCCCTTCCTCTTTCTTTGATCTTTTAGATTAAGAGAGAGCATACATAAGATTCTCTACTGGTATACAGTTTGGTGAATTTTTACATATGTAAAAATAACTCCTTCAGGGTCAGCATCTTTTTATTTACAATTCATTGTAAACTCTATTTGAAGACTAGTAAATGCCTCGTTAATTTTGCTTTTTTAGGCTAAGCTGTGCCAGCTCTTCTTTTTTCTTTTCTCATGAATACTGTTTTCATTTTATTGGCTGTTCTCTGAAGATTCTCCAATATTTCTTAATTTCAGTATAATTCCTCAAATATTTTGGAGCGCCTATCATGTCCCAGTGACTGTGCCAGGTGCTGGGGATTCAAAGAAAGTAATGAAGGTCTCTCAAGAGCTCTTCACCTGGAGGGGGAGAGAGATTTGAGAGAATGATAATAACACAGCATGATAACAATATAAAAGAAGTGTTTTGCGATTCAGAGAGAGCAGAGAGGAGGCATGATTAACTTTCTGTAAGTAAAGAGATTGGGTTTTGGCACACTGAGACTTGGGGCCTGCCTGGTGATGTAGTGGTTAAGTTCACACACTCCACTTCCGTGGCCCAGGGTTCGCAATTTCGGATCCTAGGTGTGGACCTACACACCGCTCATCAAGCCATGCTGTGGCAGGCGCCCCACATATAAAATAGAGGAAGATGGGCACAGATGTTAGCTCAGGACTAATCTTCCTCACCAAAAAAACAAAACAAAACAAAACCCAGATTGGAGAATTGGGGGCTGGGTCTAAGAATGCGAATAGGAGTATGGTGGAGGAACAGTAAGTTATACTGGGGAAAAAGCTTGTAGAACTACAAAAAGTTTGATCAGGAGAAGTTACTCAGAGTTGAGAATTCAATGGTTGAAAAAGTTTTGTAATATTTCAGTGTTTAATTAATTCTGAATATGGCAAAAAGATTTCTTCTCAGACATGGAATGTTAAATTCTGGTTAACACAACACAATCTCTTTATATCCTCTAAAATAGCCTTATTTTCAATTTGGTTCACTGGCTTCAAAAGCCTGGCTCTGCCCTCATATATCATATCAGCCCACCTATGTCATAGCTGAACATCCATCACAGTGTTGTAGACACAGATTCCACGTTCTTATGTAAAAATTTGGGAGAGAATACTCCGCTTTTGTTAACTTATTGTTAATTATAAAATTGACTCAACCCATCACTCTTCAGCAATAACTACTGACAACTCCAGATTGCTGTCAAGGCTTTCTCCCCTTGTCAGTGTCTAGTTTTCTTGATTATTTTGCACTTTTCTACTGCAAATCTTAATCCATCAATAATTAACCCACAGCAAGCCCTTTGCCTGGGTTCGCAACGTCGTTTGCCTATAAAAATCACCAGAGCCTTGCTAGTGAAAGTGTGTTCCATGGTCCCTGCCAGCAGCACTGGCATCACTTGGGGGCTGTTAGAAAGGCAAAATCTCAGATGCTACTAAGTCAGAATCTGCAGTTGAATAAGATCCTTAGGTGACTCATATTTACATTAAATTTTAAGATGCACTGACCTAGGGTGCCTTTAAAAATTCAATTGCTGTGCCCCACATCTAATTTAATTACTCTAGGGTGGGGACAAGCATCAGTGCATTTTAAAAGCCCCTCAGGTGAGCCTAATTTGTAGCTGGGGTTGAGAAACTACTACTTGCTGAGTTTCAGTGTGGAAAGAATATCCACAATTTTTTGAAAAGGCTAGTAAAATCTTACTCTATTTTCTAATTGCCTGTCTGTGTGAAGCCGGATTTTCTTCAAATACTTCAAACAAAACAACGTAACACAACAGATTGAACACAGAAGCACATATGAGAATCCACTTGTCTTCTCTGAAGCCAGACATTAAAGAGCTTTACAAAAATGTAAAAAAGTGCCACTTTTTTCTTTAAAACTTTCGTTCTGGAAAACATAATTATTTTTCATAAAAATATGTTATGTTAACATGTAATAGTTTATTATTACTTTTTAATTAATCAATAAATATTTTTAATATTTCTCTGTCTTAATTCTAATATGGTAAATATCAAGAGATATAAATAAATAGTGGTGTGCTGGAGCTTTCTCATACTGGTTTTTACCAAAGCTGATTGTTAAATTTTTCAGGAATATTATGAGCTAGTTCTTTATTAAAAATAAATTATGTATAGAAGATTCTGGGAAGATGGTGGAGTAGGAAGCACCAGGAATCTGTCTCCCCACTTAGACAACAAGTGCACTGGTAGAATATGTCTGAAGTAGGTATTTTGGAACTCTGGAGTCTACAGAAGGTTTGCAACTTCTAGGGGAAGATTTGGACAGCAAATTGCAATTAATTTCAGCTCTTAGCACAACATCAGTTACCATTTTCCCCACCCCCAGCTCCCACCCCAACCCCATGGCAGGCAGCCGTGTATATGTTCCTGGAGCATCTTGCATACAATCTGTGGGAGCCAGCGTGGGCAAAAACAACCCTGTCCTCCAAATACTGATGATCTCTTCTCTAATCAATGATTGCTGCTTCTGATCACAGAGGTCCAGACAAAGAACAGGGTGGCTATTGATTTTGCACCTTCCCACACTATTGCAAGCCACTCCCCCTCTGGCTGAAGTGACTTACACGAGATTTAAAGGAATAGTACCCCATTTTCCCCTCCCTTCATTTTTCTCTTTTTCTCCTTTGGGAGCCAGACATTCAAGATGAGGGCATTCAAAAGCAACTGCATATATGGAAAACATTAGAAAGTGATCATTCATGCCCAGAGAAAGGCACAGGCTCAGAAAAGACCTGAGAAAATCGTTTACTACACCTTATGCTGATCCTTGGCACAGAGACAGCCTACAACAATCAAAAAAACAAAAACAATAACAAAAAACAGCCAACACTGGGGAAGGGGGAAAATCTGATTTCCAGAGATACTACATTATTAGATTCAAATGTCCAGTTTTCAACAGAAAATCTTAAGGCATATGAAGAAACAGGAAAGAATGGCCAATGCAAAGGAAAAAAACCAAAGCAACAGAAACAGTCCCCGAAAAAGACCTGATGGAAGATCTACTAGACAAAGACTTTACAACAATTGTCTTAAAGGATGCTCAAAGAACTAAAGAAAGATGTAGAGAAACTCAGGAAAATGATAAATGAACAAAATGGAAATATCAACAAAGAGATGGAAAACCTAAAAAGAAACCAAAAAGAAATTCTAGAGCTGAAAAGTACAATCACTGGAATGAAAAATTCACTGGTGTGATTCAAAGGCAGGTTTGAGCAGGCAGAAGAAAGAATCAGTGAACATGAAGATACGACTATGAAAATTATTGAGTCCGAAGAACAGAAAGAAAAAAAATTGAGGAAAAGTGAACAGAGCCTAAGAGACCTGTGGGACACCATCAGATGGACCAATATACACATTGTGAGAGTCCCAGAAGGAGAAGAGAGAGAAAAGGGAAGGGAGAATATTTGAAGAAATAATGGCTGAAAACTTGCAAATTTGGGCTGGCCCAGTGGCATGGTGAAGTTCAGTATGCTTTGCTTTGGCAGCCTGGGGTTCATGGGGTTGGATCCCAGGTGCAGACCTACACCACTCATCAAGCCATGCTATGGAGGTGTCCCACATACAAAATAAAGGAAGATGGACACAGATGTTAGCTCAGGGCTGCTCTTCCTCAAGCAAAGAGAGGCAGACTGGCAACAGGTATTAGCTCAGGGCCAATCTTCTTCACCAAAAAAACAACAACAAAAAACTTTCAAATTCAATGAAAGACATAAATATAAACATCCAAGAAGCTCAATGAATTCCAGGTAAGAGGAACACAAAGAGACCCATACTGAGACACACTATAATCAAACTTTTGAAAGCCAAAGGTAAAGAGAGAATCTTGAAAGCAGCAAGAGAAAAGTGACTTGTCACATACAAGGGATCCTCAATAAGATATCAGCAGATTTGTCATCAGAAACTTTGCAGGCCAGAAGGCAGTAGACTAATACATTCAAAGTGCTAAAAGAAAAAAACTGTCACCCAAAAATCCTACATCTGGAAAAACTATTCTTCAAGAGTGTGGAAAAAATTAAAACATTCCCAGATAAACAAAAGCTGAGAGAGTTGGTTACCACTAAGCCTGCCCTGCAAGAAATGCTCAAGAGAGTCTTGTAGGGTGAAATGAAAGGATACTAGACAGTAACTCAAAGCTGTGTAAAGAAATAAATATCTCAATAAAGGTGATGGGAGGCATCTGAGTGAATACAACAGCATCTGAGAAGATGGAATGAACCATTTGAATGATTCAGTGTACATACCATGGATTCGTGGCTGTGGTTTTTCCATAGCCTCTTAAATCATTTCTTATTTAGGACTGTTGCAAAATAATTCATATGTAATGGGGATATTCAAAGTCTCAAATGATGTCAAAAAAGTTATACATTTTAAATAAGATCTTGAAAATAGAAGCATCTATAGAAATTGTTCTCATAGGCCACATTTACATTTAAAATAAAAGCAACCACATAGAAATATTAGCCCAGTTTGTTTTTAAATGTCTTTTAGCCTTCAAAATATATTCACTAAATATAATATTATAAAGAAATCAATTTTAGCAAGATGAAGAAAACATTCAGTTTCTAAATATCTCAAAGAAATGAGGGAAACATGATGTTCTCAAAGGCCTATTTTCTTTTTGCCAAAATGTCAAGAACGTTCATGGCAACAGGACTATATTTATATAGCACTCTACTATACTCTTATGAATTAAAGAACTTAAAAGTTTTACATCTAAAAAATTATGTTCTCTATTTCTTATTATTTTTTTTATTTTTTGAGGAAGAGTGGCCCTATGCTAACATCTGTTGCCAATCTTCCTCTTTTTCTTTTTTTTTTATCCCCAAAGCCCCAGTACATAGTTGTGTGTCATAGTTGTAGAGTTGTAGCTCTTCTATGTGGGACGCCACCTCAGCATGGCTTGATGAGCAGTAAGTAGGTCCACGCCCAGGATCTGAACTGGCGAACCCTGGGCCGCCAAAGTGGAACATGCGAACTTAACTGCTACACCACCAGGCCAACCCTTGTTCCCTATTTCTTAATAAAACTTTTAAAATTCTACTTGCTTCACTTTTTCAATGGGTGTTTTGAACAGAGGTTCTATAGTTTCCTTGTCAGCCAAATAGAGGAGAAACTGAAGAGCTTGTGTTCTGTGGGCAAAAGTTAACTGATGCATACCTAATGTTTGTAAAACTAAAAACGGTTTGGAGAGTTGCTCATCTGCATGTTGTAGTTGGGTAAATGAGTTTCAAATTAGGTAACATAAGCAACATAATTTTTTTTTTTAAATTAAAGTCAGTCTCTTCCTGTAGAGTCCACTGTATAGAACAATGGTTCTCAATGTGTGATCCATGGACCCCTATGGGAGGGGGCGAGGGCTGAGACCCTTTCAGTATAGAAGGGTCAAAACTATTTTCATAATAACACTAAGATGTTATTTGCCTTTTACACTGTGGTGATATTTGCTCTGATGGTACAAAAGCAATGGTGCGCGCAACTGCAGGCACAAATCAAGGCAAGGGCCCTCAACTGTTCTAGCAGCCATTGTATTCTCCATAGCCACACATCCACAGTATTGAAGACAAAAGATGACTCCTACTTAAGAATCTTCTTGATGAAGCAGTAAAAATTAATTTATTAAACCTCAACTCTTGAATATATTAATATGAATTCACATTTGAGTATATGCTAATATCAACTGAAAGGCATTTATTAAAAAATAAAATTATATAAACTTACAAATAAATAAATAATGTTTAAAATAAAAGTAATATGTCTATTGTACCTGTATATAGAATATACTGTGTGTGTGTGTTCCTGAACATTTCTGCATATTCAGTTATGACACATTGGTAGCTTGAAATCAGTCATACTAGGTGTGCCCATACTGCAGAAATCAGTAAGTGGTACACATCCAAAATTTCACCCCTGGAGAAACATTTCCCCTGGTTGTTAAACATTTACTAGCACATCACTGGATATAATTTACCTACACCAAAGTTCTTTGGGATTCATGATGCTTAATTTTATGTGACAAGTTGGCTGGGCTAAGGGATGCCCAGATAGCTGGTAAAACATTTTTTCTGGGTGTGTCTGTGACAGTGTTTCTGCAAGAGGTTGGTACTTGAATCAATAGACTGAGTAAAGAAAATCCATTCTCACCAATGTGGGCAGGCATCATCCAATCTCTTGAGAGTCCTAATAGAACAAAAAAGTAGAAGGAAGGACGAATTCTTGCTGTCTCTTCTTTAGCTGGGATGTCTGCCCTCAGACATAGGAGCTCCTGGTTCTCAGGCCTTTGACTGGGACTGAATTGCACCGCTGGCTTTCCTGGTTCTCCAGGTTGCAGAAGGCAAATTGTGGGACTTCTCATCCTTCCTAACTGTGTGGGCCAATTCCTACAGTAAACCTCCTCTTATATATCCTATTGGTTCTGATTTTCTGGAGAACCTTATATAGGGCCTTCATTAATATTTAAGTATATTAAGTGATCCTGAAACTCAAAAGTTTAAAAACTGCTGATCTAGGATGATCATTTCAGCATTACTCTTTACCAGTTGGTCCCTTACCTAATCTATTTGAGAATGTAAGGATATGCTAATCATAGACCCTTCATCAAATCATCCCACCTTGACTCTTTCCAGGAATGTAATGATACTACTACTGCTTTAAATAATAACATTTACTGTGTGATATGTGCCCATCTCTGCTAAGTATTTTATGGTCATCACCCAATTTAATCCTTACGACAACCCTACAAGACAGGAACACGCATAATTTCCATTTTATAGATGTGAAAACTGAAGCTGAGAGACACTGACTAACTTGCCCAAGTTGAACTCTAAAAGGAACCACTTATTCATTTCAATTAATCGTTCATTCACTCACTCTTTTGGAACTTGGGATTTATGTAGGTATTTAATTGGTTGCATGAAAATGGCCCATCAACTTTATGGAAGCCCTCTTGAGGGCTAGGATTGTGCCCTGCATTTTTTCTTTTAGTCCCTCCACTAAGCATTATGCACTTTGAGGTATGCAATTAATATCTGTTAAATGACTGAGTTCTCAGTATTTGACCAAGTGTCTATTATGTCAGAGATGTTAAACTCTAAGATACAGCTATTCATTCAATGAATATCTATAAGCATTTATAATGTACAAGACGCTATGCTAGACGCAGAAGACAGATAGTGTCTGCTAATGGAGCTTACGTTCCAGTAGAAGAGAGAAACATTAAGCAAGTAAATGATTTACAGTGTGGTGACTGTTATTTTGCAGGGAGTGATATGTACAGGAGAATCACTAACTTAGTCTGGGAGATGGACACAAGAAGCCCCTCAAGGAAGTGAACTGAAGAATGAACTGATCAGTTGAAGGAGCAGAAGTGTTCCAGTCAGAGGAAATGAAAAAATACTATATCTATTCAACCAATTTATTATGAAGAGGCACTTAGTAACTATTTGCTGAGTGTGGATTAGTCTAGCACACATGGAAAAGTGGGCTTTCCCTGACATTAAGAGATCCAAGCAATTTTAAGTGCTCTGGATTTTCATGTAATACACTCACAAGAATAAATAATCAGCAGAATAGAAATATTAATAAAAATAAATAAAATTAAAGTAATAAATATGGAATGAATAAATTGGCTTTACAGGATGCCCATATGACATACAGAAGACAAGAAAGTTAAGGCAAGGTCTTAGATGGCTGGCTCTTGAATGTGCAACCCTCAGCACTACACAGGCATATAGAGGAAGCACAAATTTTAACGGAAAAGAGTCTCCCAGGGAGCAGAGACTCAACACCTGTGTCCTTACAGGAGTCCTATAAAGTGTCTTATTACCAGGTCTATAAATTATGCAGCCAAATCCTTCATTCATATTAATCAGTCTGTATGTCTTGTGCCTGTCAACCTAATTAAAATGTAAGGCAAGTGAATGAGAAGGTTGTTAATCTTGAGGGTTGAGAGGAATAAGGCAGGAGACATAGGCTAGGGCTGCATTTCCTTCAGGGATCAGAGGGGAGGCTGTTAACTCCTGGTCACACAAAACCTATTAATATAAACTTGGTTTTGACTCTAGGTTGAATACACCTTCTTAAACAACATGCTTAGTACTCTAAAGCAGTAAATGGAGAAAATCTCTCTTTCTTTTTTTGGTGAGGAAGATTGGCCCTGAGCTAACATCTTTTGCCAATCCTCCTCTTTTTGCCTGAGGAAGACTGTCGCTGAGCTAACATCTGTGCCAATCTTCCTCTATTTTGTATGTGGAATGCCACCAGAATATGGCTTGATGAGCAATGTGTAGGTCTACGCCTGGGATCTGAACCCGCAAACCCCGGGCCACCAAAGCAGAGCGCACAAACTTAACTGCTATGCCACTGAGCTAGCCCCCCAAAAATCTCTTAACTGTTAAAGAAATCTTATGATAAAGATCAAGGGAAGTTTACTGAGCAGGACACACCTAGAACAATTTAGAGACAATTAGGAAGCCCATAGACTTTCTCACAATATATGCTCTATATGCAAATCTTCAAATTTATTACTTATATCACCAATGGTGGGGTGACTTTGTTAATTCTGGTGATGCTCTTTGCTAGGAATATCAGTGAGAGTAGGTTTTAGTGATATAGTCCTTGAAAGTACCTATGAAGCATATCAGAGATGTCAGTTTGATAGATAACTTGAGTTCTATTGGCCTCTTTGTGCTAGTATATATTAGAGCTACATCCTAAAGAACATTTATAGTACTTGGGAGCTCTCCAAAAGAGTGGCCTGCCACATCCCCTAAGATTCACGATAAGAATATTCTTCAAACTGATGGGCTGGAGAAACCCCCATCACAAATCTTGCTTAGAGGCCTAGGATTTATTCTTAGATCCTAGATCAAAAATAAGCCACACCAGTGCCTGGCACATGGTCTGTGCTTACAAAGTATTTGTTGAATGAATGTTGAATAAGAGCTTTATGGTTACACCTCCTAGGAATTCTCTTCTCTTTGATTTCAGATTCCTCGTGCCTTTGGCTCTAAGTGGCCAGGATGAGAAAGTCACTATTATTCCCCATATGACTTCCTCATATATTAAAAATGCTCAACAATGATTCATACAGAAATAGTATCTGATTCACTGTGGCATGAATGTTGCTTAGCCTCTACAAAATACCATTGCTTCATCCCCTACAGAAAACAAGCCCACCTGTCTGAGCCATTCCCCACTCTTTGCCTATCATGGCTTCCAAGGTTCTCTGCCTGGCTCCACATGCTCCATGAAGTACCCAGAGCCTGCTGATGCTGTGGGGAAGACTCTTGAAGTTAAAAGAGGCCTCAATCAATTCTCTGGAGCCTGGCCTATTCCAGGCCTTTGAATCAAACAGCTCTAGCATCTCTAGGCCCTGCAGACACAATAGGAGTCTTAGTGATCTCTTCTTTAGCTGTCAGAGGAGCAGCCCCCAGCCAGACCACGGCTGGGAGACAACCGTGTCATCCCCTAGGCAAGGATGCCTGGTCTGTCTCTTTAGCTCTCCTGCTCTCTCATGTGCCACAGTCCCTGCTTAGCCCTGCCCACCTTTGGGGAAATTGCTACTGCTTGAAGATGCTCAGCAAGAGCTGGAAGACAGGCATTGGGGCCTTAACATCAAAGTAGGAGCAGAAACTGGCAAGCTTCTGTATCCCTCAGGCATGAGGGACGCCTCTCAGAAGCCTGGAACCAGGACATCTGCTCACTCCACACTTACAGCCTTCCCAAGACCAACCTGCCACACTTACTCCCCAACCCAATGCTCATCCAGCAGGAGGTAAGGAAGCACCATATACAGAATGGGTCCCCAAATCTCAATCTCTTCCATCCTCAAAGACAGACTATATACAGGGACCCGTGGAGACCAGGAACCTGGAGCTGGGAAGGAAAATACACACCAAGGGCTGCTGTACCTTCTAAGTTTTAAGGAGTACAAAAGGATGAAACAAAAGTCACCAGGCCTAGTCTCAGTTTTCCTAAAGCCAGCCCAGTCTCACCATGGGTCTGTGCTTAATCAGGAGTGTCAACATTCCCAGGAGGAAAGTCAGGAGAACAAAAGTCCCAATTCCTGTAGAAAGTCTCCTCTGGCATCTGTTTCTAGGAGTCAATTGGTATGAAGGATGACTACCCACTGTGACATGGAGACAAATGGTCTAATCTACCCCATGCCATATTGGCTTCCTTGGAACACCAGAACAGAGCCCAAATAATTCACAGAGCAGCAGTATCTCTGTCCTCAGCATAGGTGGGACACCAGTTCCCATCTGCTGCAGCTGCATTCTGCAGGCAGACCCTAGTCAATAAATGGGCACCAAAGTATAATCAGGTACCTCCACACTTCCAGAGAAGACACCCATGACTCACTACCTAGGAGGGCTGGTGAGTTTAAAAAATGACCTTTTCTTAGGCTTTGAGTACGGGGTGTTTAGTACTCTGGATTCTTCCGGGATTTTTGCTGATGTAGGGGAACATAACCAATAAGGACTCAGAGCTCTGCAGAGCAAGTATACACAGATATTCTTATACAAAAGCCAAATCTCATAATTTAGACTTTTCTTCACAACTACGTAATCCTGATTAATGAGGATTTTATTTAATGAGGACTGTATTTAAATATAACTCAGACCAGCTACGTGAGAGGTCTGCACATCATCAGGGAGCTGTTTCAGCTGTCCATGCAGTGGGCTGGGTGCCTCAGCCCTAAACAGCTGCAGCTGATATTCAGCAACATTCCCTTGCCCAGACCTCAACTAGAAGCTCTTGGGAGATCCTGCAGAAGAAGACGTTCCAAGCCCTGGCTCCGGTCTTATGTCAGGCTCTGGAAGGGCTGCCCTGTACATTCCAAGTTTTAAGGAGCACAAGAGCATAAAACAAGTCATCAGGCGTGGTCTCAGGTTTTCTAAAAATGCTGTCCCCTGTATGCACTATAACCCTTCTTGGCTTATTTTTTCCCTAAGCATTTTGCCATCTGCCAAATTATACTTATTTATCTTTATTTTCTCTCTCCTTACTAAATTATTAGTCCGAAAACGGCAGGAATTTTTGTCTCTTTTGATGTCAGCTGTATCTCCATGTCCAAGAACAGTATACAGTAACTGCAGGGGACTGCGGTTTTAGATGGGTAGCCAGCAAACACCTTACTGAGCTGATGTTGAACTACAAAGGGGTGCGTAAGCATTAGGGTGAGGACGCATACAGTGGGCTAGCTGAGTGCCTGGCATACAATAAGACTCAATAAATTCAAACTAATACTCTGATTGTCAAGAGTGCCTGAAATCACGGGAGCTGGCTACTTTTTTCCCTTTCCTTAGGGGCTTCAGGAGATAATGTATGATTTCGGTGACTGTTCCTGGAGCTCCTCATTGACTCTCATCTCAGTACCGGAGCCCTCAAATCTCACTTTTTGCTTAAGGCCCAGCTCAAGTGCCACTTCTTAAAAGGCACTTTCCTAGTATACTATTCTCTCTCGCTCATGTCCTTAGAGACATCTCTGATCCTCTTTCATTCAGACGCCGGGTTCTAGTCGGAGTTCCAACACTAAGTCGCTATTTGTTTTCGGACGAGTCACTTTAATCTGGTTCTCATTTTTCATCCCTAAAAAGTCATATAAGACGACCTACTTCCCGGCTCTAATATTTAACGACTCAAAAGAGCAAAACCCACATCCCCACGCCCTTCTCAAAGCTCACTCGACAATCCTAACGGTAGCTGGCGCCCGCTGTACGGGGTCTCCGCAAAAGCCTAAGCTGTAGTCGCGGGCGGTCACTGCCTACGTGGCGGAGGAACTGGTTTCTGGAGGAGGAACCGGAGGAAACCGGCAGAGCTACCTCACCCTGGAAACACCTGCCCTTTCCCAGACCGTCCGCCCTCTCGGCATTTCCGGGTCTCCCCCGATTTTCTTCCGGAACACTTGCTCGCGTCTGACTCCGCCCCCCTCCACTCTTTAGAGTCCATTGGCTGTTTCTTTGAGGAAGAGGAGCATTTCCGGGCGTTGATTGGTTTCTGTCATTATTGATGGGTTAGTTACAAACAAGGCGTGCCTGGTCTCCCTGGGAACGCTCTGCCGATAGCCCTGATTGGTCCTTGTCCTAATTCCATCTCCCATCCCAACTGCGAGTGGTTGAGTCCCTTGGCGGGGTGCGGCGGCGGTAGGTGTGGCGTATGGGATTCCCGAGCTGACGTGGCTTAAATTTGGGAGGCGGGGCAGCTAAAGCCTCCGGTGGCAGCCTCTTTCAGGTGAGTGGGGGGAAGCTCCCCGACTCCTTCCCTCCTAGAGTCACCCCCGCCACAAGGCCCGCGGGGGCTGCCGAAGCAGCCCCACTCGGGTCCCCTCCTCGCCCCGCCTCCCCTCGATTCAGTCCCGAATCCGGCCCATCATCCGCCTCACTTTACCTATCAGGCCTAGTTCTAGTCGCCCACACTCTAGCTCGCCCCGCCAGAGGGCTTCGGGGTCGCCCTGCGCGGCCTTGGAGACATATGCGCTGTGTGCCCCCTCGCAGGACGTTTCTTCTCCGGGAGCGACGGAGAAAGGCGCTCGGGTCAGTCCTGTCCGCAGGGCCCTGTTCCCTGAGCGGCCTGCTCAGGCCGGCCTGGGTACACAGCGGCTGACGTAGGAGAGAACCTGCCGGGCCCCTGCGCTCAGTCCCGGAACAAACTTAGTGTCCGGAAGGGGAGGCGGGACCCAAACAAATCAAAGGTCGTGAGGGCAGAGATCATAGAAACATTGGAGATATTAACGCCAACGAGGGCTTGTCCAACGATCCTGCTAATGAGTTGCTGGAGAGATTCGGAGAGAGGGATGATTCTTGTGACCCCATCAACACTAAAATCCCAGGAATAAGGTGGGCAGGCTGTTAGAGGAAATGGAACCCTGAGGAAAGTTCTGGAGGAAAAAGAACTTGATTTGGTGGTGTGGAGGATGTTTATTCTGCTTAATGGGCGTGGTGTGTAGGAATGTGAAGGGAAGGTTGAGCCCCTTGACAAATGAGGAATATATTTGTCTGACTTATTTAAAGAGTTCCAGCTGGCCTATGGGGAGAGAACAACTTAAGAGTAGGACAGAAATATTTAAAATAACTGGATAAGTACTTTCACTTTTGGAGGTAGTTGGAAACTTTCTGAGCTTTTAAAGAATCTTAACGGTTCTGTGCAAGATGGCAGTGAAATCCCTTGCAGAAAGGTTGGAGGCTTTTCCAGAAGCATGAAGTAATTAAATTCGGATGGTCAGAATGATTACGAATGCTCAAAATCAGGAAACGTTCTTTTGGAAAATGACAGGATTTGATCCTGGAATAGATATACAGTTAAAAGTTGAAGAGAACTAAAAAATTGCCTTGCACACTGACTGTTTCACAGCTTTTGCTTCACCTCTTGACCACGGAATGACCATTTAATGCTTTCCTCTTCACTGCCTTAAATTTGACTACATCACTAGCTTCCAAATATTTTTGTGTGTGTGTGAGGAAGATGGGCCCTGAGCTAACATCTGCAAATCCTCCTCTTTTTGCTGAGGAAGAGTGGCCCTGGGCTAACGTCCATGCTCATCTTCCTCTACTTTATATGGGACGCTGCCACAGCATGGCTCGACAAGTGGTGCGTCCGTGCGCGCCTGGGATCCGAACTGGGGAACCCTGGGCCACCGCGAGCGTGCGCCCTTAACTGCTTGTGCCACCAGGCCGGCCCCCCAAATATTTTTAATTGCATACTCTATCAGTAAACCTTTTTGAGCAAGCATCCTCCAAATATTGTATATTTAATTATGGATACTATATGAATTGCAGTGTAAATACATTACTTATTCCAAAACATGTATTTTAAAAGATGCAAAAGAAATTCTTGCCCATTCCCTGGGACACTCTCAACCTAATTTGGAGATCACATAAAGGTGTTTCCTTATTCTTCAAGAAGTCTGTTTGTATTTCTGAGGACTTCCAGACTAGGGGGAACTTCCATTCTTTTTTTTTTATTCTAAGGCCTGGATAACAGCCTCTGCTAAAAGTAATCATCTTTAAGAGAGAATTCTTTTTTCTTTGTGCTTGACTCTTAAAGGCCTCCTCTCTTTTTAACCTTTTGCATTAATGGATTAATTAAAGGGATGTAGATTTTACTCTTGTTTATAAAAAATAAATCATAAACTTCTCTAGGTTAACTACTATTAGGGATAAATTATTTAGGGCACATCTCACCACTGGTCATTACATACTAGTCTATTGTTAGGAACCACTATATAAAAGGATGTTAGGCTCTGTAATACTCTATTTTTAATTAAGCTATTTTAAAATCAGCAATATGTGCTTTTGGCAAAATTAAATTCAATACCAAAGGATATAATGTTAAAACAGAAATCTCTTTCTCCTCTGTCTACTGACCCTTTTCCCCATTCCCTACTTCCCAAGAGTAAGCACTGTATTTATTCTTAAGAAACTTTCTGATCATATTCAAGCACATATATAGTATATACCCCCCTCCTTTTTTCTCTCACACAGGTGGAATCATAATATACATACTATTTTACACCTTTCTTTTGCCACTCAATACTATATATTAGGTATTTTTCTATATCCGTAAGTATAAAACCACCTCATTCTTTTAAAAAGCTATACAGCATTCCCTTGTAGAAACATCAAAATGTATTTGGCCAGTCCTCTGTTGATGGACATTTAGGTTGTTTTCAGACATTAGCCATCACAAACACTGCTGTAGTGAACATCCATGTTCGTATATCCTTGTGCCCTTGCGTGAGCCTATCTGTAATATAAACAATATGGAATTCTTTGGGGCTGTACTACTCTGAATCATTTCATTTTAGTCTATGTATTGCTCGAAAATACTACTTATAAAATTATAAGTATATATAAAGGATATGAGTGCCCTCATGCCTCCAGCCCTATTTGCAGCCCCAGTGAAGAATGTTGGGTGATGAGGTTACAAAGAAAATAGTTTATCTTCTCTATCTCTACCAGCCAAGAAGCTTTGTCAAGCTCTGTGACTGGGCAAATTACTTAACCTCCCTATGCCTTAGTTTACTCACCTTAAAACTGGGATATTGTAGTTACCTCCTCCTTGGGGTTGTTTTAATAATAAAATGAGTACAGTAATGAGGATAAATAAGTTATTATATGTAAAGCAATTGGAGCAGTACTTAGTGCATAGTACTGTGTGTATAAATTATAGCTACCATTTACTTCTAAATTTGTTAATGAAAATAGTAAGGTTTTGTTTCACGAAAAATAATTTTAATTTTTTAATTGTAAAACTATAATATTGCATTTGTTTTTTCCAGCTATATAGCACTATTTCCTATCAGCTCCTCAAACTGGTTGATAATCACTTTGAGAATTAAAGAAAACTACTGAGGCTCAACTAAATAAGCATTAAATAAGTTTGAGGCGTGAGCTGGAAGTCTAACCATTTTCTGTGTTTTTATTTCTGTGGGAAAATGTGATTTAAATTCCAAAGCAAATTGTGCATATGCCTATATACACAGGCACGCACTCACTGTCTTCAGGTATTTTATTTTCCCATGCATTTTGTACTAAGTTCTTCGTAGTTAGGGACATGCCTTATATTTCTTTTTATATTTTTGTGGCTCCTGGCATAATGCTCTACACCAAGTAGGTATTTTGAAAATAATTATTGATCTCAGTGGAGACTTTGAGAAAATAAGACTCATTGAATTGTAAGTGTTGAGATCCTGTGGCAGGGTTTGTGGAAGGTGTGGCCAGCATTGACTTTGAAGGATTCATTTATTTGCCTAAGTGTTTTATTGAAGCCTGGCCTTGGCATGAAGCTCTTTATTTTAGTCTTTTCCCGAGTTGCTACTCATGATTCTGGTGCTTTGTAAAATAATAGCAAGGGCATTGCTTGTCCAGCAGTCACATATATTCCTTACATGAATTTATTACTATGAACATGAATATTTTCCCCTTCACTAATTTTTGTATATGCGTTTGCCCATTTCTGTCCTACAGTGAGATCCGTCTTTCTTCATTTAGTTTAAGCTGGCTACTTAGTGGCTCTCTTGCCCTCAAGTTCCCAACCTTTGAGCTACCTAAAGCGCTTAACTGTGCCTGAGATGCCTTTCCCATTTACATTTCCATATGATTCCTTTCATGTCAACAGCCACAGAAATCACTCTTGAATCATGGAGTCATATACAGGGACATTAGAATGCTCCTTGTCAGTCTTCTTCATTTTAAGATGAGGAAACTGTAGAGTGACTTACCCAGCACAACATGACCTCTTTGTGTTGGAGCCAGGACTGGAAGCTCAGTTCCTGGCTCCCACTTTGGTGCTCTTTCCACTGTGCCATCTACCTTCTCTTGGACCTCTCAGACTGTTGAATCAGTCTATGAGATGCTTCTTTTACTTAAGCCTGAAATGGCACATCCCTGATACTGATCTTTCCTTTCTTCAAATGTACATATTTTTAAATGGTTGTTTGAGAAAAGTAACCCATTTTCCATTTAAAGAACTTTTTTGTCTTATTCAATACTGCTTATTTAGCTGAGAGACTTGGAAATGTCTTAACTTCTCTGAGTGTCAGTTCTCCTCATCTATAAAATGGGGATGATGATAATACCTACCTTGCAGATTTTGTAAGGATTAGAGAGAAATATATATAAAGTGTCTGGTACATATTGCTTAATAATTGTTACTGTTAATATTATTATTATCCTATGTTTGTCTGTATGTGTCCATCATATGCAATAACTTTCACTAGAATGCTGGTGGAGACACACCCTTCTAGGGAGGGTGATCAGAATCTCATGTATGGTAGTGGTGGACTGGGGGGGGAGTTTCAGTTTGAAAACACCATTCAGGATTTTCATTTTATATTTGGAAGATGAAAAAATCATATTTTCACAATAGAAATTACATATCCACCCCAATCTTCTCGGCTAATGGTGATATGCAAAAGATTTGATCTAGGGCATACCACTGTGGGTGAGTATTTGTGTGCCCATGTTTGTGTATACATGGTAGTTTTACATTTCTCTAAAGGGTATATGGTTTAAAAATGGTTGAGAAACATTGTCACTATGTCTGAAATCTCAGTACTTTTCTGTTAAGCCCTAAAGGTAGTGGCAGTAGCAGTAGGATCCAAGCTACTTACAGGAGAACGTGTGGGTGCACACAGCAGGGCTGTGACAGAGGTGGGCTGGGGAATCTGACCTGAAAGTGGGGTATATACAGGTCAGGGTGGGTAACGAGCTAGGAGTTAAGTGGCGAAACCTCCTTATGGACAACTTGAGCTGTTAATTGATTTTTTGAAAACCTTTTTATTGTAAAATAAAACTCGGGTATATTTTGTCATTTCAAAAATATTATATAAGTATGGAGTTAGATAGTATGTAACCTTTTGGAATTGGCTTTTCTTCATTCAGCATAAGTTCCTGGAGATTCATCTAAATTGTTGGATGTATCAGTAGTTTGTTCGTTTTTATTGCCCTGTAATATTCCTTGGTATGTATGTACCGTAGTTTGTTTAACCATTTGCTTGTTGAAAGACATCCTTGCTGATTCCAATTTTGGGCTCTTACAACTGAAGCTGCTATTCCTGTACAGGTTTGTGTACAGGTTTTTGTGTGAATTTAAGTTTTCGTTTCTCTGAGATAAATGCCTAGGAGTAAAATTATTGGGTCATAAAGTAGTTGCATGTTTAGTTTATAGTTAATTTCTTTTTGATTTTTAAAATTATCCTTTATTTCAACTTTATTTTTTTCTTAAGGCATGATTTGTTGTGGTTATTCATTTTCCTGTTCCCTTTAGTTTCATCTTTGTTTCCAAAATGACTTTTTAAAATTTTCTATTATTTCTTGTATATACTCTTCATTTCTGGGTTTTTCTGGCTTTTTTAGGGGGCAGATAATTGATAAAGTTATTTGTTTTAATTCATTTGAAGAAAGCATCTTATATGTATGTGTTCAGCAAAGTTTGCATCATACAAAATGGTGAGAGTATCAAAGTTTAATTTTTCTTAAAAGTAAATATGATATGCATCGTTTGTGCTCTGCTGTGCTGTTAGGTGCTGCACATACATTTAGCAGTTAATACCTAGCTATTAATTTTTGTCAAGTAGGTGTTAATATTGAAAGTAGATATTGGGTTTTTTTTTAGCTTTTTTGAGGTATAATTGACAAATTAAAAAGTGTGTATATTAAAGGTACACAACATGATGTTTTGATATACGTATACATTGTTAAATGATTACCACAATCAAGCTAATTAATCTATCCATCACCTCACATAGTTAAAATTTTTTTTATGGTGACAACATTTAAGATCTACTCTCTTAGCAAATTTCAAGTATACAATGCAGTATTATTATCTATAGTTACCATGCTGAACATTAGATTCCCAGAACTTATTTATCCTGTGTAACTGAAACTTTGTACCCTTTGACAAACATCTCCCTATTTCTCCTACCCACTAGTCCCTGCCAACCACTATTCTATTCTCTGCTTCTATGAGTTTAACTGTTTTAGATTCCATATATAGATGAGGTCATGTAATATTTATCTTTCTGTATCTGGCTTATTTCACTTAGCATAATGTCCTCCAGGTTCATCCATGTCATCACAAATGACAGGATTTTCTTATTTTTTAGGGCTGAGTAGTATTCCATTGTGTGTATATACCACATTTTCTTTGTCTATTCATCTGTTGATGGACACTTAGGTTGATTCTGTATTTTAGCCATTGTGAATAATGCTGCAATGAACATGGGAGTGCAGATATCTCTTCAAGATACTGATTTCATTTCTTTTGAATATATACCCAGAAGCGGGATTGTGGATCATATGATAGTTGTATTTTTAGTTTTTTGAGGGAACTCCATACTGTTTTCCATGGTGTCTGTACCAATTTACATTCCCACAACAATGTACAAGGGTTCCCTTTTCTCCACATCCTGGCCAATACTTGTTATTTTTTGTGTTTTTGATAATAGACATTCTAACAGGTGTGAGGTGATAGTGTGGTTTTGATTTTCATTCCCCTGATAATTAGTGATGTTGAACATTTTTCATATACCTGTTGGCCATTGTATGTCTTCTTTTGAGAAATGTCTATCTAAATCCTTTGCCCATTTTAAAATTGAGTTATTTGTTTTCTTACTATTGGTTGTTTAAATTCCTTATTTATTTTAGATATTAATCCTTTATCAGATGTATGGTTTACAAATATTTTCTCCTATTCTGTAGGTTGTCTCTTCATTCTGTTAATTGTTTCCTTTGCTGTGCAGAAGGTTTTTAGTTTAATACAGTCTCATTTGTCTATTTTTGCTTTTGTTGTCTGTGCTTTTGGGGTCATATCCAAGAAATCATTACTTACAGCAGTGTCAAGAAGCTTTTTCCCATGTTTTCTTCTACTAGTTTTACAGTTTCAGGTCTTACTTTTAAGTCTTTAATCCATTTTGAGTTGACTTTTGTATAGTGTAAGATAAAGATTCAATTTAATTCTTCTGCATGTGTATATCCAGTGTTCCTAAAACCATTTATTGAAGAGACTGTCCTTTCCCTGTCTGTGTTTTTGGCACCTTTTTTGAAGATCTATTAACAGTAGATGCATAGATTTTTTTTCTGGGCTCTTTATTTTGTTCCATTGGTCTATATGTTTGTTTTTATGCCAATATCATACTGTTTTGATTACTATATCTTTGTAACATTTTGGAATCAAGTAATGTGATGCTTCCAGCTTTGTTCTTGCTCAAGATTGCTTTGGCTATTCAGGGTATTTTGTGGTTCCATACAATTTTAGGATTTTTTTTCCATTTCTGTGAAAATAGACATTGGAATTTTGATAGGGATTGTATTGAATCTGTAGATTGCTTTTAGTGGTATGTATGTTTTAAAAATATTAATTCTTGGGGCTGGCCCAGTGGCATAGTGGTAATTTCACAGGCTCCACTTCAGCGGCCCAGGGTTTGCAGGTTTGATCCCTGGTGCAGACCTATGCACCACTTATCAAGCCATGCTGTGGCGGCGTCCTATATAAAGTAGAGGAAGATGGGCATGGATGTTAGCCCAGGGCCAATCTTCCTCAGCAACAAAGAGGAGGATTGGCAACAGATGTTAGCTCAGGGCTAATCTTCCTCAAAAAAAAAAATTAATTCTTTCAGTCTGTGAACATGGGATATCTTTCCATTTATTTGTCTTTGTCAATTTCTTTCATCAGTGTTTTATAGTTTTCAGTGTACAGATCTTTCACCTCTTTTATTAAATTTATACCTAAGTATTTTATTTTTTGATGCTGTTATAAATTGGATTGTTTTCTTAAATTTTTTTTGACAGTTCATTGTTAGTATGTAGAAATACAAAAATTTTTGTATGTATATTGATTTTGTCCTGCAACTTTACTGAATTTGTTTATTAGTTCTAACCATTTTTTGGTGGAGTCTTTAGAGTTTTCTGTATGTAAAATCATGTCATCTGCAAGCAGAGACAATGTTACTTCTTTCTTTCTGATTTGGGTGCCTTTTATTTCTTTTTCTTACCTAGTTGCTCTGACTAGGATTTCCAGTACTATATTGAATAGAAGTAGCCAGAATGGGCATTCTTGTCTTGTTTCTGATCTCAGAAGAAAAGCTTTCAGCTTTTCACTGTTGAGTATGATGTTAGGTGTGGGCTTGTCTTATATGGCCTTTATTATGGTGAGGTACATTCCTTCTGTACCTAATTTGTTGAGAGTTTTTATCATGAAAGGATGGTGAATTTTGTTAAATACTTTTTATGCATCTATTGAGATAATTTTATGATATTTATCCTTCATTCTTTTAATGTGGTATATCACATGGATTGATTTGTGGATGTTGAACCATCCTTGCATCCCAGGAATAAATCCTACTTGATCATAGTGTATGATCCTTTTATTGTGATGTTGAAATCAGTTTGTTAGTATTTTGTTGAGGATTTTTGCATCTATGTTCATCAGGGATATTGGCCTATAAATTTTCTTTTCTTGTAGTGTCGTTGTCTGGATTTGGTATCAGGGTGGTATCTTGTAAAATGAATTTGAAAGTGTTCCCTCCTCTTCAATTTTTTGGAAGAGTTTGAGAAGGATTGGCATTAATTCTTCTTTAAATGTTGGGTAGAATTCACCAGTGAAGCCATCAAGTCCTGGGCATTTTTTTGTTGAGAGGTTTTTGTTTACTGATTCAATCTCCTTACTTGTTATTGGTCTGTTCAGATTTTCTGTTTCTTCATGATTGAGTAGGTTGTATGTTTCTAGGAATTTGTCCCGCTGGCTCTTTTGCGGTTCTCTTGGTATCAGGTCTGTTGCACTCTTATAGCTTCTGTAAGGGAGGTAAAATTTTGTCTCTATCCTCTTAGGGTTTTTGGCTGGGTCTGAGAATTAAATTGATATAAGACAGATTAACAGGAGAAAAGCATACAAATTTATTTAATGTAAGTTTTATATCACACAGGAGCCCTCATAGGGAAATGAAGACCCAAAGAAGCAGTAAGAGTCTAACATTTATATATTGAGTTGGACAAACAGTAGTAAATTATGAAAATGAGACAAGGCAAAAGGGGATGGTTAATCATGGAGAAGTGACTAGGAAGACAAGTGTTAGTTTACACAGATTTCTCTCAGCCACAACTCCCCATCACTGGAAATAAGAATGTTACTTTCCTCCTGGTATAGGGAGGACATCTTCCATATGCAGCGTTTATTTCTTGCTTTCAGGAAGAAGAAGGGGAGGTCAGAGTGCTCTTCTTGTACCTGCTGTTTATCATGTGCCTTTAGCTCAAAATAATCCTTATCCCAAAATGGCATATTTTGGGGTGGCATATTCTGCCACCTTTCTCTTCCCTCTTCTTCCTCCTGCATGGACAACGATGACACGCAGATCTTATGGCTACTGGTTGTTTGTCTAATCCATGTTCATTTTGCAGTTTGTGGGAAACTTTGTTACAGTTTTTTTGGTAAAGCCTGTCTATTGGTTTTTGGTTTTCTTACCTAGTTGCTGTGTCTATTTTTATGTGAGAATTCAGGAAGATCTAAAATTTATGTTGTCTGCTACTACCGTCTTCTCAGAGTCCCATTGATTGATTTTTTTTTTTTTGCTTGTTTCCAGTGGAGTCTGAAAAATCTGAAGATAAAGTGATTCTGTTTGATAAATTAGGTTCTATTGTGACTTCCTTTGTTGAGTGCAAACATATGTGCGTAATAAAGACTCTTTACTTATGGTGTTCATTTCCTTCATTAACAGAAAATTGAATCTGTAGAGTTGAAAAGAAAGTTTAGAGTCCGTCTACTGGTGAGTTGTGATTTGTTTTTTTAACTGACTAGTAATGAGTCTCACAGCTTGAATGAGTGGTTCTGTATGGTCCTGCTACTTATATATGACCCTATGTTGCCCTTCCAGTGGCTATATGTGTAGTTATATATGGTCCTATGTTGCCCTCTTGGGAGTGGTTCTCTCTTTCCTTTCCTGTTTCACACATATTTTTCAAATGCTGTATGCTACTTAGGTTATCCAAGACAACCTGTTATAGAAACAAAGGTCTCCCCACTTCTTTCTTGATTAGGGACCATGGCTACCCTAAACACTGTTACTACTCTGAGTAAAAGAAAACTGTAGCAGAGACTAGTTTTATTCACGTGCTTGTTTTTGTACAACAGCTTTTATATTTCTCTCTGCTGAAGGTTTTAAAAGTCAAGTAACATTTTATCACTAAACATAAAATTCAGCATAATCACTTATATTAGTGCTGTGTACAGTCCAGTTTTATTTTGATTTTTCCTATCAAAATATTAATATTCTTACTTTCAAGGAGTTTATGGACTGTCAGTTGACACTGATCTGAATATGTAAATAAATAAGTAAATGAATAAATGATGTGTGTGTATATCAATATGTTCAGGTTGTCTATTTCTTCTTGAGTGAGTTTTCTTCTTTTCTAATATGTGCATTTAATGCTATACATTTTGAACAAGGATTATATTTAAATTTTAGTGAAACTACATGGTGTATCAAGAAAGCTTCCTGAAAGAATGGGGTTTATGAGGCACATAAAAAGAAAAATTTCACTGAATCATGGAGTTTAATTGACAAAGTAACAGTCTGGCAGGGGAAGGAATAGTTAGAAGTTCATGTTTGTAAATGAAATCGTGGTGAAAGAAAAGGCATTAAAGAGAACATGTATTATTTTCCACTAAACAATTATGTATGTGTGTTTCATTTAGTGATGGTGATTAAAATCTTTGTGCAGTTGCCACTGAAAAGAACAGTGTGTGACTACACTGTATATACTCAATTGTCTTTTTAAAGACATCATCATGTACAGTCTGTGTCTAATATATATCACCTGCACAGTTTTCTTATTTCACTTGTAGATGTTATAGTTACTGATATAGGAGAAGCCTGTATCCATTTTACTGATTCTTATGTTTTCTTTTCCTGCAGAAATGCTGAGCCGATTGTCAGGATTAGCAAATGTTGTTTTACATGAATTATCAGGAGATGACACTGATCAGAATATAAGGGCTTCCTTAGATCCTGTGAGTAGCTCTGTTCTGAATTAAATTAAGGAAACATCTGTTCTATGTTCTTCTGAGGAAAAGAATTTAAGATAGAAGGGTGTGAGCAGCCTCCCTTGTGCTAGGTGGAAGAGAGGATTAAGAAAAATATTGAGACTTTATAAATGATCTGTCTTCAAGTTTGTAGCCTTAGAGCCACAGTGATGGGAATCAACTCCTGGATGAGATTCTAAAAGTCTTGCTCATTTGTTCCTGTGAGCCTTGTTTAGTGCTAGATTGTTTCAGCTCTCCCTGGGGTATATATTCCTGTTCCATAGGAAAGGTTTGAATGACAAGGGGCAGAACTGGAGCACTTTTCAGGTTTGAGAATATCTGTTTGCTATTGTAAAGCCATCTACCACTTCTCTTATGGTTTGATTGTATTTTCTGAGGCCACATAGGAATCAAAAGAAGTCCTCTAGTTCTCTGAAAAGACAAGCAGTATTGCCTAGTGGTTAAGAGAATTTTATTCAAATACTCTCTTAATTTTAAATTTTGGACTCTTCCACTTAATGGTTTGTGATCTTTGCTTCCCTTTATTTTTCTCTTTGGTAGAATTAGGATAATAAGAACGTAAATGAGATAATGTTTGTAAAGTGCTTAACATTTACAGAATACTTAATATATTGTTATGATAATAATTATTATTGGATCAGAGTTGGAAAGATTTCTCAAGCAAGGATATGAGCTGGGCAAAAGATAAATGACATTAGAATGAAAGAACTCCCATTTGGAAGCTAATACCTTTTCCTTGGTGCATTGGCAACCTTTTTGTCTAAATACTAGGAATTACCCCAACCATCTGACATGGAATTTAATGATAGAACACAAGAGGATGTTCTGGAGCGCCTGGCTTATGCAGAGCAGTTGGTGGTGGAGCTAAAAGAAGTCATTAGACAGAAGGATATTCAGCTGCAGCAACAGGATGAAGTTCTACAGGTAACATTGTTTTGTTCTTTCTTGCCGAGCATTTCATAAAACACAGACATAATATTCACTTATATTTTTCTCTTCACTTAGATTATTAGAGAATCTGTTTCTTATTTCCCTAGTACTGTAAGATGATGCCTACCGAGAATAACTTTTGTTATGTGCTAGATAAGTGATGAGTAAACGTTTATGCATTTACCATCATTGTTCTCTGGCAGGAAGAAAGAAAAGCTGCTGAGAACAAAATAAAAAAGCTAAAACTTCATGCTAAGGCCAAATTAACTTCTTTGAATAAACATATAGAAGAAATGAAGGCACAAGGAGGGACTGCTCTGCCTACAGAACCTCAGTCAGAGGAGCAACTCTCTAAGGTATGGCGACTGGGTATAATACATATTTTCTGAGTGGAAAAAGCCTAATATAGCAGATCTTCACTAATCACAAACCTTTTTGAGGCTAAAGTATTACAGCACTAAAGTAAAGGCTCTTCTTTCTTACTGAGCTTGTAGTCTAGCTGGGCTCTGGGCCACACACAGGGAGAATAAAAGGCCAACAGGAAACATGGAAATGAAATGCCAGTTGTGACACAGACTTCCAGAGAATTTAAAAGGCTAACAGGAAGAAATAAATACTGAAGTGAGGCATTTAGATAGGAGAGGCACATACCTTTGGGGAAGTTTCATCATTGGTTAGAAGATTAAACTAGATGGTCTCTAAGGTTTCTGCCAGCCCAGAAATACTTTAATTCAGTGACATGATACAGAATATTCTATGTCCACATATGGCCACATAGTAGTGGCTTAAAGTTTCATGCATTGTGGGCCAAATCAGCTAGATTTCCTTGGGCTCCCTGTAAGGGGGGCTCTCTAGGTTTATGACTGCTACCAAGAAAACAGTTAAGATAGAGAGAGGAGTCATGAAGGTGGTACCTTTTGAGGAGTAAAGCATTGTCCCAGTATTCATTTTTACTACCTGCCCTCAATGGTTAAACCCCAAATATTCACATTCAGCCAGCCGTTTAGAGAACAAGAAACTTCAGTTTTGTGAAGAGTTTGGTGAGAATATATGGAGGCCAGCATATCACATTTGCACACTACAGTTGACCTAGACTTTACTCTGCATAAGAAATCTTTTTATTTTCTTAATTTCACCCTTTGACCCACTAGTATTCTTTTTCTCAATGTTTTTAGTTCTTGGGAAATGAGGTTTTAATCGATTCTCTAGGCATAACCTTTGGGGTCACTAGTTAGCTTCCTGGGACTTTGGTTAGTCTTTCCTTTCTGGATCTAATGCTCAGAGATGTTACTTTTCCTGCATTGATAGCCTTATGATAAGCCTAACTTCTCAAAGCTTATTTTAGGTGCTTCTCTCATTTTTCTCAAATAATTTCTTCATTTTGATTCTTCTATTCTTAGTTCTGGGCTTTTCCTCTAATAATTCCTTCCTTGCCTGGCTGTGGTCACACAAACCTATCTCTCCCCATGTTGCTTTGTTTCTTCTCACTTTCCCTCTGCTATGTTGTTAGACTTTTAAATTATCCAATTTATCCTCTGGCTTTTTTTTTAAAGCCTCTGAGACCTTAAATCAACATCTTACAGCTTCATTTCCTTCATCTGTTAAATAAAACGGTTGGATTAAATGATTTATAAGTTCCAGCAATCAGTCACGACAGCCCTTTAACCATTGTCTACCCATTACAGAGCTAGGTATTCTGTGTAAAGTATGGTTGAAGAAATAATGGCAATCCTCAGATGCTTGACCGACTATTATGTGGAAGAAAGTGTAAAATTATTTTGTGTTGTACCAGTAAGCAGACTAGGTTTGTTTAGGGGTGGTGAGTTCAATAGGGAGGCAGAATCTGGTTCAGTGTAAGGAAGAGCTTTTGGGGAAAAAAATAGACTATTGAAAGATTCGGATTTCCCTTCACTGGCTCTTTTATGATGTTTTGCCCCTCACTTAACAGCTGCTGTGGTTTCTTGAATCCCATCCTCTGGTTCTTCAAGACAGTGAGACTACGAATTTTCTATTAAGTTTTAGTCCTGCATGGTGCTAACTCCTTTTTCCCTGAGACTGAAAATCATAAAAATGGGCAACTCGGTGCCATGTCTTCCAAGTTGAGTCCCTCCATTATCTTCTCGTTTTTGGTTGCTCTCCAGCATTTTCTGTTAGCGGTTCTTCTCTCTTGTCCAGAGTTTATAGCTGTTATCGGAGGGAGGATGGGTTTAATAGGAGTTACTTGGCCATATTGAAACTGGAAAACTCTTTAAGATTCCTTCCTTGTTGTCAGGTCAGGTGTTATTTCTTGCTCCCATCAGTTTGGTAAAACTGTAATCAAATGGTTGACTAGGGCAAATTAGAGAAAAAGATCAAATGTATATTAATTGTAGTTCTTTTAAATAAATGACTTTATCTCCTGCATTTTCAGCATGACAAGAGTTCTACGGAGGAAGAGATGGAAGTAGAAAAGATAAAACATAAGCTCCAGGAGAAGGAAGAACTAATTAGCAGTTTGCAAGCCCAGCTTACCCAGGCACAGGCAGACCAAACTGCACAGGTAGGGGTGTAAGTCACCTTATAATCATTAAGAAAATCACTAAAGCTCAGGGGATGATTATATGACAAGTATATTTTTGTAGATGCCCAACGGATATTTATCTATGTTATCTATCAGTTTCCTTCCTTCCTTCTTCCCTTTCTTCCTTCCTAAGTCTAGTAGTTTTACTAGACCATGCATTGGTGTTTGTCATTCTTGGTTGATATTTGTAGATACCCAGTATGCTCTTTCAATGTATGGTTTCACGTATTTTTATTTCAGAAGAGTTTCCTTGAATTAGGTAGCTTGTAGTATTTGGTCTGTTTTCTTCGTTAGGGACTTCTATTATCTGTATGTTCTATCTTTGATTATCTTCAATATTTGTCACTTTCTCTCGATTCCTTTTTATCTCTTTCTTCATTTTTTGGAAGTTTCCTCTTTTTTTTATTTCTCTTAAGGCCTTCTTTTTTCTGTTTATTTACTTTTGTGTTCCTTCTTGTTTTGTCTTCTTTTCTAAAATGATATTTTCTTTTATATTAAATTTTTCCTTAGTTCTGTCACCTCATGTCTAAGTTTTTCTAATTCTGTTTTATGTTGTTCTTTCATGTCTTGTATAATTTTATTAATTTTTTTTAGCACCTTTTGAAATAGATTGCAATTTTGATTTGGTTTTTGAGCATGCCTCTGATATGCTTTTATCACCTGTAAGTATATTAGTCTGCTCCTTAGATTTTTTTAGTAGTAGCTGATGGGCTTTAATTCTTTTCTGTTTTTTATTTTTGTGTTAAATTAATTTTCCTGAACTTTTAGAAGGAGGCTTGGTTCAGGAAAACTTTTTTTTACTTAGCATACCTCTCTCTTCTGTTGTGTTTGTGCTGTGTTCAAAGATATGGCAGCTAGATTTCTGAGGTTTCCTGGCTTTCTTCCCCTTGCCCTTACTTTGGTCTCTGCCAACATTGTCCAATAGTAATATAATGTGAGCCACATGTATAATTTAAAATTTTTTTAGAAGCTTCATTGCAAATGGTAAGGAAGAAACAGGTGAAATTAATTTTAACAGTATATTTCATTTAGCCCAATATATTCAAAATATTGTATTTTCAAGATTAATATAAAATTTATTTTCCTCTACCCTACAATCCAATCTTTGGGAAGCAGGCAGAGGGTAGGGAGGGCCAGAGAGATTAGGAGAATCCTGGAGCAGGGGGCTTCCTTGTTTCTAAGGGCATAGCCTGGGGAAACTGTAACCCCTGTATTCAGTAAAGCAGCCAGCTGTGGTTGATTTGAAATGTCTGAAGATGAGGTCTAGGCAAATGAGCCTGTGCTAGCACCTCTGGTTCCCATGGCATGTGCGTATCATCAAGGAGTCCAGAATTTCTGTGGGGCATGCACAAATGCTAAGAGGACTGGAAGATGCATGAGGTCAGGACAAGGAGGCTGCAGAATATGGGGACCGTGTGACTGGAGTCTAGAGTAGGGCCTACCCATTTCAACAGTGGGTGCAAGTTGGAAGCAGGTGAGACGAGCAGGATGCCCTGCCAGTTGGGACAAGCTAGACCAGAGCATGTCAATGCCAAAACATCTCTACCTCAAATCTGCAAGAACTTAGAAATTCCCTGAGGAGGAAGTCATCAGAAGGAGGGAGAAAAAAGATGTAATTTACTGAGATTAAATCCTGAAGCAACAGAGATAATATATGAAAAGGATTGGCTAAAACTGGAAGAGACTTAAGTTACGTTCATTGACAAGTTGAAGATAGTTGTTGTTTTCTGTCGAGTGGGCTCAAAAGCAAGATGAGATTCCTTGTAGAAAAGAATTACTTTTCTTGCATGTTTGAATTATGGCCTGTGTCATCAACCCTACTATATTTTTAATAATTCTTTCAGTCATTCAACAACTGTTTATTGGTCATCTACTATACACTAGTAATTCTTCTCATAACACTTGCTGATGTTTTCAAAACCCTGTTTGAAACAACTCTCTCTGTGACCATATACTCTCTTGGAGACTTGTGTAGGCCTCTTCAAGCCCAGCTTCAGGAAACCCAACGCTGCCTTTCCTTACATCAGAGAATCCTTACCCTTCATAATCCTCTGCCCCCTCCCTCTTTTTTTTTGGTGAGGAAGATTAGCCCTGGGCTAACATCTGTGCCCATCTTCCACTATTTTATGTGGGACACGTGCTACCACATGGCTTGATGAGCAGTGTGTAGGTCCACACCCGGGATTCGAACCTGTGAACCCTGGGCTGCTGAAGCAGAGCACGTGATCTTAACCACTATGCCACCGGGCTGACCCCTATAATCCCTCTTTTAATATTGTTTTCCTGTGGATTTCAATTATGATTTTTCAAGCAACTGACTTAAACAGAAGGCGTGGTAGGCCTATATATGTAAATATGCATGGTATAAGTTTAAAACTTTTATTAAGTCACATCCACATGGATTCCCCTTGCATTAGCTCTGTGGTGACACCACCTCCTTTTCTGTATGTTAAGGCTAAAGCACTGGGTGGAGGTTTTTTGTAATGTAACTGAAAGTTGGAAAAGGAACAGAAAAAAAATTTTGTGTTATTTTACATATTTTTCTGCACTAAGTCTGAAAGTTGGTGTACATTTTACATTATGTCTCAATTTTGATGCTACATGTCATTAGGAAATAATGTGTTTATATGAAATAAAATTTCCAGTTGAGAAAATAGATTCATTTACTCAAGTTGTTCCCAACATACCTAAAAGCTTTCCAGTAACTGAACTGAGTGCTGAAACATCCTTTTCCTTTAATATTTACATCGACATTGAGAAACTGGTTCATTATTTTTAGGAGAATTAATTTTACTTTGAAAAGCATATCAACTACAAAGCAACATCTGTGACAAATGAAAGCATATGTCCATACAAAGAGTTGTATATGAATGTTTATAGCAGCTTTACTTGTAATAACCAAAAACTGGAAACAACTCACATGTCCATCCACAGGTGAATATTTAAACAAACTGTGGTATATCTACATACTGGACTGCTAATTAGAAATAAAATGGAATGAACTATGCATCAGTACTATGCCTTCATTTTACACTTAAAAATGTGTCTATACTTATTTTTGAACTAGAAAAATAATTCAGTTACCGTTAAAATAGTAATAAGCCTTTTATGTCAGTTTAATTACCAGTTATGGTTTACATAGGTATCAACTGTTACTCATGCTGTCTGCATAAGGTATTCAAATAAGCACATTACAATGTTATGTAGGTGTGTAGAAAAAATATCATTCAAACTGAATCAATCCATTGACGCTTACTATAGATAGGTGACAGGTTTGTTATAACACTAGGAACAACATGCACGCTTGTTACTTGCAAGACAATTCAACAATATCTTAGGTGATGCAACAAATAAAGTGAAATGTAGTCATACTAAAACAGTTGTATTTAATGGAAAAATAATTTATACTTCTTCAGTTTTTAAATTTAAATTAATTAAAATTAAATAATGTTAATAACTAAATACCTCATTCGTATTAGTTGTATTTCAAGCCCTCTATAGCCACATGTCGCTAGTTGGTAATGAGTTATATAGTACACATATAGACCTTTTCCTTCCGTTTCAGTTATCCCTAATCTGCTTAATTTTTATTTCATTCCTAGATGTTTCTGCTTAGTGCAGGTCCAGGTCTTGGAAGGCAGCCCTGATAAGTCAGTTTTGAGAGTCCAGAGGAACTAGATTGTTCTAGCCTTTTAGTCCTTCTTACCGTGGACCTTTTGCACATACCCAATATTGGAGAATGGGAAGGTCTTGCTAATTTAAGCTGCTGTTCTAAGTTTGGGCAACTGTGTTTTCCAATAAGTAATTATGGGCTGTTTGGGGATTTTCCTGTTCTCAAGGATGTTGCTTTGTGCTGCCTTCTGCTTTCCTCTCCACAGACTCTAATACCATGCAGGTCTCACACCTTTTGGTGGTTTGTCCCTACCTACTTGTATTTTGGAGTTTGTGGGACTGCCTTCCTAATTTTATTGTAAATATTGTCCATGGGTTTTTGATTTTACTATTTAGTTGTACTATCTCTTTCTATGTGAGCATTCAGAGAAATTGAAAAACTGCTGTGATGGGTTCTATCTTCCTCTGACAAATAAATTTTGATGATTACTTTTTAAAAACCGTAGTACGTGCAATTCCTTTTTGTGTTAAGTGGACATTAGATGGCTATTGGTAGATATTTAGGGCAAATGGGAAGGGGAGGTCAAAGAATTAAGATTGCTAATTCTTTTACTTGAATAAATATTTTTTTTCCTTCTACGTCTTCAGTTTGATAAGAATTCGAAAGAGATGGAAGAATTTTTAATGATGAAGCAACAGCTCCAAGAGAAGGAGGAACTCATTAGCACTTTGCAAGCCCAGCTCAGCCAGACGCAGGCAGAGCAAGCTGCTCAGGTAGGGTAGAAGGTTCCTCATAATCAGAATAAAGAATCGTGAAAGTCTAATGGGTTATTACATGACAAGGCAATTCAGTCACTTTTTAAAACCTTAGTAGATGAAAGTGTAAGAGCTAGAATATTAAATTAGAAATTAGAAGGCTGTGGTAGTAGAAGAAATTAGAAGAAGTGTTTTTACCTTGATGAATTTGCTGTAGCCTAATTGATGACTGTTTCTTAGTTCTCCAGGCCCAGAAACTTGATTTTAATAGCATACAAAGATTCAGTCTCTTAGGAATGGGCTCATGCTAAGTTCACAAGAGACTGACACATAAACCAAAAGAAATACAAACGATTGGGTCCATTCTTTCCCTATAGTAAAATCTTAATGGGAAGTTAAATTATAATCAGAAGATTACTTAGTGAGTGTGTAATAAGAAAGTGGTGTAGTTATGTGATTCAATGTTAAATGGCACCAGTATGTAACATTCTTCTTCATATTTATTTCTGCTACCAGGACCAGACTTTTTGGACTGGCGTCCTCAACTCTCATTGTTTTTATAAATTTCCAGTTTGACCACCTACTCCCATATTTCTCCTTTGGGAATGCTGTTGACTCATAAAACATTTTTTTTCCCTGAAGTGCCCTTGCACAATCACTAACCTTGTCCATCGGGTATTTGGTTTTTACTTTATTGGTAACTTTATTGAGTATTAGTGATGCCTTCTGTCTTTGAATGGCTTACTGCTGTCTATACAGTTAAAATTATGTATCCTGAAATCTTTACTTTTACCTATTAGCTTTTATTGTGTCCTTTTATGTATGAGCACTATTATACAATGTAGGATGGAAAATACAAAATATGATTTTTACCCATGAGAGGCTTAAAGCATGAAAAGCCAAGATATATAAATGTGTTAACAGATCTGTCATGATGCAAGCCATTCAGAATAAGTGCGTAGCAAGTAGCAACTCAAACTCAAAAGTATTTTGAGAGGTGAAAGAGGTCACTGTGAGTGTGACAACCAGGAAGTTACATGGAAAAGTTAGAATTTAGGCAAAACTGTGATGGATAGATAATGTTCTAGACAAGGTGAGGGAAGATATTCCATTTGTGGAGAATGGTGTGAGCAGTCTCAGAGAGGAAAAAGAATATGGTACATTTATGGGAAAGGATGTGTAGATGTGTTTGGCCAATGAAGGACTCCAGTGCCTGTGTATTTAAAACACAGGATTCCAAATTCATAGTGATGTCAGAATTCAGATAAAAAAATTATGAAGATTTTTTTGTCCTACCTAGAAGGATAGCCAAGGTCAATTCAAAGTGTCGCAAACTGAGAAATCAGCAATAGTTAAGGACCGGTGCAAAATGGGCAAGCTAAGAGCTGGTTGGCATGCCCAACTATAGATCTTAAGGAAACGGATAAGCACACACACACACATACACGCAGACACAACACACATACACACAAAACCTAAAAACAAAACAAAACAAAAATATTGGTACTGAGCGGCTCATAATCAGTCAGTATATTTTGATTTCGTTCTGTTAAGAGCTGGTTACAAATGAAGGTGATCTAGAAGCCTGTAAGTAATGACAGCTGAAAATAGCTGTCTGGGGACGTGGTGTGGGTTTGGAAATATACGAAGTTCTTTGTAGAAGCAATTCTTTGAAAATAAGACTAGAAAGAAAGATTTATATTTATAGTTGTAGAGAATCTTGAATAAAAGATCCATTAGTTTGAAGTTTGACTTATAGGACATGAGAATTTCATGGCAAGTTTTTGAGCGTGACTGTGATATTGAAAGAAGTGTCTAGGACTTAACAGAAACCTAACTTCACTTTGTATGTTTAATATTCTAATCTCCTTAGAACTTTAAAAAAATATACCTCTTATGTATTTAAACATTTCTAGTAACCATGCAAATATAATTTTTAATCAAAATTTATATTTAGGCTGATTTCTGAATTTGGTAATAGGCTTTCTCTCACATGTGGAAGTTACTGTCGGGCCTGACTATATCTCTCTTTCAACATTCTCATCCTTGACATTCACGATCTAATTTAAAAACCTATTGTCTATCAATTCTCAGTGTATCTTTGGAGAACAGTCTGTGAGTTTTGTTTGTGCAATATTCGGGGAGTGTAACTTGTATAGTTTCTCTGGTGTGTGTCTTTAGTTGAGTTCCATGCAGCAGGTGGTCCGAGAGAAAGATGCCCGCTTTGAAACACAGGTTCGTCTTCATGAAGATGAGCTTCTTCAGTTAGTAACCCAGGCAGATGTGGAAACAGAGATGCAACAGGTGTGTTGCTAAAACTTAGTAGAATGATTGTCATTTTGGTTAACATTTAATTAAATGATCACAGCCACTTTTCTACTTTTACCCACTGCTCTTCATTTGGTCCTAGTGCGCTCTTTAATTGGCTTCTTTTTGGTGTTTTTGTCTTCTGTTGCATATTAATTATTTTTTCTTATCCTTACCTTTCCTCCTACCCCTTTAACCAGGTTGTCGGTACTCAAAAGCTGAGTTTAATTGGCAAATTTATGTGGTAGTCAGAAATTGGTTTCTCTTCAGTTTGCTCATCATAGATGCATTAAAAACCTGATCCAAAGCTTCAAATCAATGAAGCCAGTTTTAAACTTGCAAAAAATAAAAGATGAAAAGGAGTGATTTTGAAGCCATAAAGTCTTTTATTAAATCAATAATTCTCTTTTAAAAAAATGTGTTGAGTATATTTTGAAAGTTGGCTTCATTGTTTTTGAGTTTATCATCTACTAACTCAAAGGTATTTGTTTCTATTTAGTGTGTAGTGCAGTGTGGTACCCAAAGGCACTCCAGTGGTATTTCCTGGTTGATCCATTTAATTGTTTTTGAGTGAAAACTTCTTCCAAGTTCTAAGCAATCCTTCAGAATACACCACTAAATAAGGTTTCAGAATACAACACTTTTTTTAAGTAGAATGTTAATGTATACATGTATCATTGATTTATTCATTTGACAAATGTTTATTGAGTGCATGTCTTATGCATGACACTAAAAGAGAAATGGTTCTTGCCTGCAGAGAATGTTCTCTTTGATGGAGTGAGATATACATGTACCTGTCTTATTTAGGTACAGGACATTGATATGGGATATGTGTCATTTTCTTTAATTTAAAAAGGCTCCCTAATTCAGGGACTTGCTTGTGTCTCAGTTTAGTTGTTGCCAGTGCTCTGGAGAAGGCATTTTTGGAGATTCTTTGTTGCTGCTGGATGGGGAGCATGGCATGCTGGTGTCTCACTCTTTAATCTGTCATCCTCAACATCCAAAAATCTTAAGTACACAAATCTACATGACATTTTGAAAGGTAAGCAAGTAATAGTGCTCATTTGTTAGCACATTATGTCTAAAACATTTTCTTCTCAGAAATTGAGGGTGCTGCAGAGGAAGCTTGAAGAGCATGAAGAAGCCTTGTTGGGTCGTGCTCAGGTCGTGGACTTGCTGCAACAGGAGCTGACTGCTGCTGAACAGAGAAACCAGGTACTGCCTTATAGTCTTTACTGCCTGGCTTGGGAGTATTCACATCCACTAGTTTGCCAGGCAGTGGATATGAAATTCTATTATAAGCCTTCAGAGAATTGATGCCATTTGTTCATTCTTTCAATAGATTTGCTGTCTTAAGTAGTGGTGATACAATGATGAGCAAAACAGATACAGTCCTTCCCTCATGAGGCTTACATTTCACATCTTTTGTTGTTGCTCTTTTCCTTTGTGACTCTAGGTCTAGGGTCCTAGTTTCTGTAGGATGTCATATTTTCCTCTGGTGAGTTTCTTTTCTGTCAGTTTACCCCTTCTCCGTCTTGAATGGTTCTTGTTCTTTATGTACTTTCCCTTCTTTGTTGACTTTCTGTCAGATTGAAATAATCCCACCATGCAATATTCCCTTGGATCTAAAGGTAATCCGGGACACTGATATTCTAAAATCTTACACTCAAGTATCCCATTCTTGACTGTACCCATCATGTCATTCCCTTTCTCAGACTGTCCTGACCTTCAATCTCATTACCGTCCCCTGATCCTTTCACATTGTTCCTCTAGAATGTTAGTTCTTTCTTGGCCTCTCTCCTTTCCCTGTCTAGAATGGACTGTGTTTGACCATTTGGACTACTCTTTTACCAGCCCTTGGTTTCCCTGTGTCCCTGTCCTATCACACCCAAGTAGCCAAATCCTAATGTGGAATCAGTGTCCACATTCTTTGCTCATTCATCTGGGTGCAGTGTGCTGCTGGAGAAAGTCATATCCTTTCTTCTTAATTTTCAGCTCTCCTTGAGAAGGACTTTCTTTCCTGCATAGAAGCATGTTCCCGTATCTCCCATGCTAACAAAAACCATACCCTGACCCTGAGGCCCATCTCTGGCTTTCATCAGATAGTCAGGTTCAAATCCCAGTTGTGCTACTTAATAGGTACTATATAGGTAGTTACATTTATGTGACTTTTGGCAAGTTTCCCTTTTTCTCTGCTCCTGTTAATACCTTATAAGTGTCTGTCTCATGGCCTCTATCATTTTGTATTATAATTATCTGGTTAAGTGTGACTCTGTCACTGAACTCTTGAGTTCCTTGAGGGCAGAAGCTGGATTCATTCATTCATTCATTCATTCAGTATTTGTTGAGTACCATGTACTCAATATGCTATATACTGTGCTAAGTGCTGGAGAAGTCCCTTCCCTTATTGAACTTATTTTGTAATGGGAGAGACAGAGAATAAAAAATAATGACACAGATGAATATAAACTGTCAAATGTATCAAGAAGCAAAAACAGAGGTTCTTATGCAATTGTAGGTTTGGTCGTGAGTGTCTAGCCCCATGCTTCACCTAGAAGAGGCACTTGACTATGCCTATGAAATGGAAGAAACAATTTATGGCTCACGAGGCTTTGTCTCTTTTTCTTAGATGCTCTCTCAGCAGTTACGGCAGATGGAAGCTGAGCACAATACTTTAAGGAACACTATTGAAACAGAAAGACAGGAGTCCAAGATGCTGATGGAGAAGATGGAACTTGAAGTGGCAGAGAGAAAATTATCCTTCCATAACCTGCAGGAAGAAATGCATCATCTTCTGGAACAGCTTGAGCAAGGAGGCCAAGCCCAGGCTGAACTACAGTCCCGGTACAGTGCTTTGGAGCAGAAGCACAAAGCGGAAATGGAAGAGAAGACCTCTTACATTTTGAGTCTTCAAAAGACTGAACAAGAGCTGCACTCTGCCTGTGATGCCCTAAAGGATGAAAATTCAAAGCTTCTCCAAGATAAGAGTGAACAGGCAATTCATTCAGCCCAGGCCATTCAACAGCTGGAAGGTCAGTATTGGAACGCTTTTGAAGCCCACTTGTCTAGTACCTGAGTGGCTCCTACTTCAAAATTTCAGGGATCTGTTAATGACATCATTTGCTCAAAGCAGTTTAATCAACAGAAGGATTAAGAAAGGTATCTCTTCTGAATTCTTTGTGGCATTTCTCCTTTCTCTGACTGAAATTATAATATGGCTTAATATTATAAATATCATTATAGTGCTAGAAACTATTGCTGATGATGTGTCAAATATTAAAAAGAATGCCATGTGAAACGTGACTATGGTCTGAAGGATTCAGTAACTGAAATGAGTAGGATTTGAGTTAATTTATGGAAAACGCAGGCCAGATTTAGGTGTGTAGGTAGGGAGACTGAATTGCATGGAGCCATCCTTACTTCTACAGATAGATCTGAATGCTTTTCTTATAATTGAAAAAAAGTGAAAATTTCTTTTTAAAGAAAATTTTTATCCTTTAAGAATTAAAGAAAACTTATTTTTTTAAAATGTGTTATTATTAAAGTAATACGTGCCTCTAATTTAGTTTAATTCTGATAGATTAGCATTTATCTAAAGGAAAGATTTTAGAAAGAACGGAGTTGAAGATCTTTATTGAAGAACTGAACATTAACCAGAAAGCCTTCAGGAGCATTACATAGGAACAATGTGTTACATGAACACACTGTCCTCTTAACTGGACCATGTTCATGTTCAAAACTGTGGTATAGAATCTTAAGTGAAGAGTGAAGAAAATAAAAAATGCTAAAGGCGTTTTCAAGGGGGAAAAGAAAAATAACTTTTTAAAAAATGCCTAGGCCTGTGTTATTTTACTTTTGAATGAAGTGGCTTGCTGAGATCCGCTTTGGTCCTTGAGAGCATGTAATCAGTTAAAAAAAAAAATTTTGTCATTGGCATCATAATTTTAATTCAGATAACTGAGTAAACAGCATATAGTGTATCCCTAGAAGATAATAACTCACTAAGTTTCAGACTTGAGGCAGAGATCATTTATATGTACTTATTTTCTTTTCCTTAGATCAACTCCAGCAGAAATCCAAAGAAATTAGCCAATTTCTAAATAAACCAACCTTGCAAAGACATGAAACAGCATCTCAAACTTCTTTTCCAGATGTTTATAATGAGGGCACACAGGTAATTAAATGTGCAATTCTTATGAATATGGTCTATTTGTCTTCGCTATATCTATACTTAGATGTTCTGATGCGAGTTTCTTCCAGAAAGCTGTATGTCTTCTGTCTTTTCTGCTTGATAAAAAGCTTTTTTGGAGGTGATTCCATATGAAAGGAATCATGAAAGACATTAATGTAGTGTCTCAACAACAAATAATGAGAAAAAAGTAGATAACAAGCACCATGGTCTCAGGAGCCTTTCTGATTCTAAGGTCTTAGAAATCTGTATTGGAGATGAATTATTATTTTTGATCCTGAATCAGTTTTCCCAGTTGAGAAGTGAATTTAGTTTTTGGTAGACTGAGATTTGATCAGGCTTAATGTGTGTAATTTGGTCTAACCAAACTTAAAAGTCTATTATAGAAATCATAATGCTCCCATTAGTTAGCAGTAGTTAACAGTAAAAAATTTAATTGCCAGGTGGCTGTTGATTGGCCAGTGTATTCTCTCTTCGTCCTGTAAAAATCTTTGTGGTAAGCTAGATTATAATTAGTAGAAATCTGCTTATTGAGCATAAATATCAGAACAAGGAGAGTTAGTTTGATGATTTTAATTGGCTAGCGTCAAGCTGTGATAATTGGATGCATTCGTCTCCATTATAAGATTATACCCTTCCAAACTGACAGACATATTGGCCAGCAGGGTCCCATGGTTCCTGGGCAGTACTGTGCACTGATAAAAATTTTTGCTTCCTGGTTTCCAGTATCTAGGCTTTCCAATCTCTTCTGTTCTACCGTGTTCAACTTTTTCCTCCAATGTTTTGCTAAGACATTTTTCAGCAGTTCCAAAAAATTAAAAGAATTTTATAGTGAACACCTGTATACCCACCATCTAGATTCTGTCAACATTTTACTATTTATGCTTTATCAAATATCTATCCATTTATCCATCCACCAATTTATCTTAATTTTTTATACATTTCACAGTAAGTTGTAGACTTCAATACATTTTTTTCTATATTTCAGCATTTTTTCTTTTGAAGTAAGATTTACAAAACATGAAATATACAAATAGTAAATGTACCAGTCATTGAGTTTTGTCAAATGCATATACCTGTGTTACCCAAATCCCTAGCAAGATATATCACCATCATCCCACAAAGTATCCTCATACCCTTTTGTAGTCAACCCCAGCCTTCCCCTCCAGAGATGAGCAGTGTTATATTTTTTCACCATAGATTAATTTTGCCTCTTTTACAACACCATGTAAATATAATCGTACAATGTGTGCTCTTTTATGTAAAGCTTCTTTGACTCAGCATGTTTTGAGATTCATCCATATTGGTGCATATATCATAATTCTTTTGTATTGCTGAGAAGTATTCCATTTTATGAGTACACTGCATTTTCCTTTTGCATGATTGTGCTATAATTTCCTTTTGATGGATACCTGGGCTTTTTCATGCTTTGTCTGTTATGAGTTAAGCTGCTATGAATATTCTCATACAAGTATTTGTGTGGACATATATTTTCATTTATCTTCAGTAAATACTAGTTGAGGAATTTCTGGGCCATAGAGTAAGTATATATTTAGCTTTTTAAGGAACTGACAGATTTTTTTCCAAAGTGGTTGTATTATGTTGAGAATATAATATATGAGAGTTCTAGTTGCTCTACATCTTTCCAAGATTTGATATTGTCAGTTTTTAAAATTTTAGCCATTCTAATGGGTGTGTAGTGGTATCTCATTATGGTTTCAATTTGCATTTCCCTGATGACAAATGATGTTGAACATTTTTTCTTGAGATTCTTGGCCATTTATATATCTTCTTTTCGTGAAGTATCTTTTTAAGTCATTTTCCTATTTTAAAAATTGAGTTGTCTGTCTTTTTATTATCAATTTATAGAAATTCTTTATATATCTTGAATGCCAATTTATTATCAGATATGTTTGGTGAATATTTTCACCTATGCTGTGGCTTGCCTCCTATTCATTTTCCTCATGATGTCTTTTAATTAGCAGGCATTTTTAATTTTGGTAAAGCCTATTATTTATCAATTTTTATGGTTATAATTTCCTGTGTCCTGTCTATGAAACGTTTGCTTAACTTCAAGTCATGAAGATACACTCTTATGTTTTCTTCCACAAGCTTTATGGTTTTAGCTGTCACAGTTAACCCTCTGAACCTCAATAAATGTTTGTGTGTGGGGTAAGATAAGGGTCAAGGTTTATTTTTTTTCCCATGTGCATATCCAGTTGTTTCAGCACCATTTTTTGAAAAGACTTTGCTTTCCTCATTGTATTGCCTTGGTACCTTTGTTGAAAATCAAGTGATTAATAGATCCATTTCTAAGCTTTCTATTCTGTTATGTTGATCTCTTTGTCACTCTTTATGCCAGTATCACACTGTATTCATTACTGTAGTTTGTAGTTAGTCTCGAAGTCGGGTACTATAAGTCCTCTGACTTTGTTCTTCTTTTCACAACTGCTTTGATTATTCCAGGTCCTTTGCATTTCTACAGAAATTATACAATCAGATTTTTCAAATTCTCTTAAAAAAAAAGTTGGATGGGATTTCGAATTGGCATTGTGTTGAATCTATAGACGAATCTAGAGAGAATTGGTGTCTTAACGCTACTAAACTTTTCAATCCATGAGTATAGTATATATCTCCACTTATGTAAATCTTTTTTTTTTTTTTTTGTGAGGAAGATCAGCTCTGAACTAACATCTGTTGCTGATCCTCCTCTTGTTGCTGAGGAAGATTGGCCCTGGGCTAACATCCATGCCCATCTTCCTCTACTTTATATGGGACGCCGCCACAGCATGGCTTGACCAGTGGTGCGCCAGTGCACGCCCAGGATCCGAACCTGTGAACCCCAGGCCACCGAAGCAGAGCGTGCACACTTAACTGCTTGCGCCACCAGGCCAGCCCCTATTGAGATCTTCTTTAAATTCTTTCAGCAATGTTTTACAGTTTTCATTGGAGTAGTTGTGCACATTTTAAAATTTATTCAAAGTACTTCATATTTTTTGGTGCTATTGTGGATGGACTTATTCTAATTTCATTTTCCAACTGTTTGCTGCTAAGATGTAAGTATACATTGAATTTTTCTCATTAACCTTATATCATGTGAACTTGATAAATATTTATTTTGTTAGTTCTAGTCTCTTTTTGTAGCTTTCTTAGGATTTTCTACATAAACAATCACTTTATCTGCAAATAAAGACAAGTTTTAATTACTCTTTTCTAATCCTTATGCCTTTCTTTCTTTTCCTTGCAAGGGACCTTCATTACGCTATTTAACAGAAGTGGTAGGATTGGGCCTTCTTGTATTGTTCCTGATCTTAGGGGAAAGTGTTCCATATTTTACCTTTAGCCGTTGCTAGCTTTAAGTTTTCCATGAATGTCCTTTAACAGACTGAGGTCATTCCCCTCTATTCCTAGTTTGCTGAGAATTGGTATTGAATCTTGTCAAATGCTTTTTCTGCATTTATTGAAATGATCATATGAGTGTTCTTCTTTATTCTGTTAATATGGTGCAGTACTTTAATTTTTGAATATTAAACCAACTTTGCATTGTTGGGATAAACGGTCATAAAGTATTATCCTTTTTATATATTACTGAATTTGATTTGCTACTATTTTGTGAAGGAATTTTGTATCCATATTCATGAAGGATATATTGGTCTATAATTTTCTCTTTGTTTTGTAGTATCTTGGTCAGATTTGGTATTAGAGTTATGCTGGCCTCATAAAATGAGTGTTTCCTTTTATTTTCTGAGAGTTTGTGTAAGATGGGTATTGTTTCTTTCTTAAGTGTTTAAAAGAATTTACCAGTGGAAACATCTGGGTCTGGAGTTTATAATGAATTGAATTTCTTTTACAGATATAAGGCTGATAAGATTTTCTTTTTCATCTTGTGTCCGTTTGGATTTTTAAATTTTTTTGGAAGTTTTGGCCTTTTCACTGAAGATGTCAAATTTCTGTCATATGTTGGTTATAATATTCCCTTTTTATCCTTTTAATACTTATAAGCTCTGTAGTGGTACCCACTCCTACTCCAATCCCTATTATTGTTTTTTTTTTTTAATTGACACATAACGTTGTGTGTTTAAGGTGTACAACTTGTTTATTTGATACATTTATATATTGCAGTATGATTACCACTATAGCTTTAGCTAACACCTCCATCATGTCAATTATTGTTTCTTTTTTGTGGTAAGAACATTTAAGATCTAGTCTCTAAGCAACTTTGAAGTATATATACAGTATTGTTAACTGTAATCAAAATGCTGGTTAGATTCGATCTCCAGAATTTGTTTTTCTTCTAACTGCAGGTTTGTGCCCTTTGACCAATATCTCCTCAATATGTGCTTCATTTTCTTGATCAGCCTTAGCTAGAAATTATTCACCTTTTTTTTTTTTGTCTTTTCAAAGAGCTAACTTTTGGCTTGTTAATTTTCTCTATTGCTGGTCTGTTTTCACTTTCATTGATTTTTGCTCTTTGCTATTTCTTTCTACTTATTTGGTTTTACTTTGCTCTTCTTTTTCTAGCTTCTTAAAGTGAAACTTTGTATCAAAGATTTGGGATCTTCTTTTCTCATATAAACATTTAAAGTTACACAATTCTCAAGCACACAGTTTGATATGTTGTGTTTTTATCATTTAGTTTTTGAAGAGTTTTCTAATTTTCCTTGTGATTTTTGATCATGGATTATTTAGAAGTGTGTTAATATGTAGATATTTAGTTATATTTCTAGGTATCTTACTGTTGATTTCTAATTTAATTTCATTGTGATCAGATAACATGCTCTATATGATTTCAATCCTTTGAAATTTATAGAGTCTTGTTTTATGACATGGCATATGATCTGTCTTGGTGAACATAGCTTGTGCACTTGTAAAGAATGTATATTCTGTAATTATTGGATGTAATGTTCTACAAATATCACTTAGATCATGTTATTCAGATTATCTTTGTTTTGACCAATCTTTGTCCAGTTGTTGAAACTAGACTGATTTTTGTCTAGCTTTGTTTAGTTTTTGTCCAATAGCTAAGAGAGTTTAAAGTATCTAACTATGACTGTGGAATTGGGTATTTCTCCTTTTAACTGATGCTTTTTGCTTTTTTGTATTTTGAATCTATTATTAAGTACATACACATTTATGATTTTATGTCTTCTGATGAAATGTTCCTTTTTGCATTTATGAAATGTTACTCTATCTCTAGTAATATTTCTTCACCTAAAGTTCTGTTGTATCTGATATTAATAAAAGAACCCCAGTCTTCTTATGTTTACTGTTTGCATGACATATTCTTTTCTGTCCTTTACTTTCAACTTACCGCTTTCTTGAAAGTGAATGTCTTGAAGGCAGCATATGGTTAGGTTATGCTTGACTTATTTTCCTTTTAAACAGCTGTATTAGAGGTATAATTGACATACAATAATCTGCACACTTTAAAGTGTACGATTTGATAAGTTTTGACATATGTGTGAAACCAACACCACTATTAAGAAAATAAACATATCCTCCAAAATTTCTCATGCCCCCTTTTAATTTTTCCTTCACATCTCCCCCAACCCAGACAACCACTGATCTTTTTTCTGTCGTTATAGATTAGTTTGTATTTTTAAGAATTTTGTATAAATTATGTGTACTCTTTTTTTTTCTGGCTTCTTTCACTCAGGATACTTATTTTGAAATTCATTCTGTTGTTGTGTGTAGCAATAATTCATTCCTTTGTATTGTGGAGGATATTGTACATACCACATTTGCTTATCCGTTTACTTGTTGATGGACCGATTTTGGTTGTTGACAGTTTTTGGCTATTACAAATGATGCTATGAATATTCTTTTACAAATCTTTGGTTGCACCTATGTTTTCTTTACTCTCAGTAAATACCTAGAAGTAGAATACCTGAATCATATGGGAGATATTCGGGAGGTTTTAAGACACTGCCAGACTGTTTTCTAAAGTGGTGTTACCATTTTACATTCCCACCAGCAGTGTATGAGAGTTCCAGGAATAAACCTCACTTGGTAACGATATATTATCCTTCTATTTTGTTGGATTCAGTTTGCCAAAATTTTGTTTTAAAGTTTTGCATCTGTGTTCATGAAGAATGTTTGTCTGTCTGTAATTTTCTGTTTTTCTATATGAGTAATGCTGGCCTTTTAGAATGAATTGGGAAGTATTCCTTCCTCTTTAGTTTTTGGAAAGATTTTGTGTAGACTTGATATTATTTGTTCCTTACATGTTTTGTGAAAATTCACCAGTGAAGCCATCTAGTCCTGGAGTTTTCTTTGTAGGAGCATTTTTCTGTACAAATTCTATTTGTTTAGTAGCTGCATGTCTATTCAGATTATCTATTTTTTCTTGAGTGAGCTTTCATGTTTTATATCTTTTAGGGAATTTGTTCATTTCATCTGAAGTGTCAAATTTATAGGCATAAAGTTATTCATAACAATCCCTAATTATCCTCGTAGTATGTATAGAATCTGTAGTCATGTCACCTCTCCCATTCCTGATATTGGTAATTTGTTTTTTCTTTCTTACACAGGTTAGACTGCCCGGAGGTTTACCAACTTTACTTAAAGATCTCAAAAAAACCGGCTTAGGTTTCATTGATTCTGTGTTTTCTATTTTATTGATTTCTACTTTGATCTTTATTATTCCTTTCTTCTGTTTACTTTGGATTTGATTTTCTCTTTTTCTTAGCTTCTTAAAGTAGAAGCTGAGGCCATTAGTTTGAGACCTTTCTTATTTCTAATATAAGCATTTTGCACTACAAATTTCCCCCTAAAATCTGCTTTAGCAGCATCCCACAAATTCTCTTGTGTTTTCATTTTCACTCAGTTCGAAGTACTAATTTCCCTTTTGATTTCTTCTTTGCCCCCTGGGTTATTTAGTTTCCAAAATATTTGGGGATGATATATCTAGAGGTCTTTCTGTTACTGATTTTTAATT